>NC_139989.1:45096178-45243678 GCF_964263955.1 Coregonus lavaretus
ATACACTAAGTTGACTGCCTTTAAACAGCTTGGAAAAATTCCAGGAAATGATGTCATGGCTTTAGAAACTTCTGATAGGCTAATTGACATAATTTGAGTCAATTGGAGTTGTACCTGTGGATGTATTTCAAGGCCTACCTTCAAACTCATTGCCTCTTTGCTTGACATCATGGGAAAATCAAAAGAAATCAGCCAAGACCTCAGAAAAAGAATTGTAGACCTCCACAAGTCTGGTTCATCCTTGGGAGCAATTTCCAAATGCCTTGAAGGTACCACGTTCATCTGTACAAACAATAGTACGCAACTATAAACACCATGGGACCACGCAGCCGTCATACCGCTCAGGAGGAGACGCGTTCTGTCTCCTAGAGATGAACGTACTTTGGTGCGAAAAGTGCAAATCAATCCCAGAACAACAGCAAAGGACCTTGTGAAGATGCTGGAGGAAACAAGTACAAAAGTATCTATATCCACAGTAAAACGAGTCCTATATCAACATAACCTGAATGGCCGCTCAGCAAGGAAGAAGCCACTGCTCCAAAACCGTCATAAAAAAGCCAGACTACGGTTTGCAACTGCACATGGGACAAAGATCGTACTTTTTGGAGAAATGTCCTCTGGTCTGATGAAACAAAAATAGAACTGTTTGGACATAATGAACTTCGTTATGTTTGGAGGAAAAAGGGGGGGACTTGCAAGCCGAAGAACACCATCCCAACCGTGAAGCACGGGGGTTTGCTGCAGGAGGGACTGGTGCACTTCACAAAATAGATGGCGTCATGAGGAAGGAAAATTATGTGGATATATTGAAGCAACATCTCATGACATCAGTCAGGAAGTTAAAGCTTGGTCGCAAATGGGTCTTCCAAATGGACAATGACCCCAAGCATACTTCCAAAGTTGTGGCAAAATGGCTTAAGGACAACAAAGTCAAGGTATTGGAGTGGCCATCACAAAGCCCTGACCTCAATCCTATAGAACATTTGTGGGCAGAACTGAAAAGGTGTGTGCGAGCAAGGAGGCCTACAAACCTGACTCAGTTACACCAGCTCTGTCAGGAGGAATGGGCCAATATTCACCCAACTTATTGTGGGAAGCTTGTGGAAGGCTACCCGAAATGTTTGACCGAAGTTAAACAATTTAAAGGCAATGCTACCAAATACTAATTGAGTGTATGTAAACTTCTGACACACTGGGAATTTGATGAAAGAAATAAAAGCTGCTATTATTCTGACATTTCACATTCTTAAAATAAAGTTGTGATCCTAACTGACCTAAGACAGGGACTTTTTACTAGGATTAAATGTCAGTAATTGTGAAAAGCTGAGTTTAAATGTATTTAGCTAAGGTGTATGTAAATTTCCGACTTCAACTGTACCTCTCCTCGGGGATCCCCAGTTGTTCCATTCAACTGGTCAACTAATTACCAAGCCCTTGATTAGGTAAAGTAGTTGAGCTAGTTCAGGGCTACAATTAAATTGTGAAACTTCTGGGGGTCCCCGAGGAGAGGTTTGAAAACCACTGTTATAGGGTATTACTTTACTTTATAGTTGTATATATTGATATTGATATTGATTACTGTATTGTTGGGAAAAGAGCTGGCAAGAAAGGCATTTCACTGTACTTGTGCACATGACAATAAAACCTGAAGCTATCACTTTGATGCTTTAGTCATATACACCCTAATGATAAACTTCTCCATATATCATAGTGACCATAACTATATGTCCTACCTGTGTATGGCTGAGGAGGTAAGAGTCCACTTGGTGTGTGCGTCCTTCTCTCTCAGCACAGACAGCTTGCTGGAGAGCTTGCCACACACCAGCACCAAGTCACTGCGGCTGGAGTTGAGGTTGGAGATTGAGTCCAAGCTGTTGTGGTTGTTACACAAGCCAGCCACTAGGGAGACCAAGAACTCCACTTGCTCAGTTCCACTGGACAGAGAAAGTCAAAGATGAATGGGTGCTGTTAGTCCTTCAAACAGGCACTCTTTTGTAATTGTGTAACCTAGCACTTTCTCAGCCTTACCTGGAGATGTGTATGAGGGAGGAGGAGTTGGTTTTCCTAAGCTTCTCCCAGCCGGGGTCCTTCAGTCTTAGGCCAGGGGATATGGGTGTTTTTCCAGTAGCCCGAGTGTAAATATCTCCCAGGGATACAGCCTCTACAGTGCCTGAGTTAGTATAGCAGATACATTATCAGACATTTAGTCATTTCAAACGGGAAACATATTTTTTCAAAGTCACTGTGCTTGATATAAAATGAATCCCTTACCTAGTCCAAACAGAATGTAGTATGCCCCCAGTTGTGTCTCATGAAACAGGGGACCAATCAGCTTGCCAGAGACATTAAAGGTCGTGAGGTTAAAGGTCATGGGATGTCCAAGCAGATCTCCAGTCAGCCCAGACAGCAGGAGCAGTGAGAGGTCAGACACCTGAAAATAAGTTCAAGACAGTTTGATAGGAGCATTCTAGACTGACTGGAAAATTAGTGTTGTTAACACAGTGACTCTGAAGATTTGGGAGTATGGTCTATATTGTAATAATAATATGATTTATATAGTAACAATTGTCTTATTACAGCCATAAATATGTATAGGTGCCAAGCCAGAGATTGTCATACCTGGTCAGAAGGTAAAGTGGCAATCAGCAAGTCAGGAACAGTGTCGCCTTGGAGATCTGGCAGGGAGACTGCCTGGGACTGGATCTCTCCTGGGGCTACCGACCACAGCTTCTTCCCTGAGGAGGAAAATACAATAGGTTACTCCTTACTGAACATAAATCTATTAACTACAACACATTATTAATAAATCTACACATCAACTGCTAAAATGTTCATGCTTGTAGCTGTGAAACGGAACCATTAAAAGTCAGGATTTTCTGTGGTTGTTGTCTGACCTGTGGTGCCGTTGACAGCGGTGAGGTGTGCAGAACTGATGAGCAGACACACGGGGCCGCTAGCCCTGTCTCTCTGGCCAGATAGGGAAATAGCGCTGTTGGGGAAGGCTCTGAGGGCAGCGCCCCCTGCTGGCATTGGTGATGGGTGGGCTTCGTACTGCAGCCCACACTGGATGGACTCCACAGGTTCCCTGAGGACCCTCTTCCATAGCACCTCACCACTGAATGCAGATAGGGCCACCACACTGTACTCTGGTAGAGACAGCGAGGGAGATAGAGAAGGGGGTATAGGTGGGTGGGGTTCATTGTGTGTTCTCAGAAGTTTACTGGGGCTAGCAGGATTAGATATGGAGATTAATATGACATAATCACTGATAGATTTTGATGGTGTATATTGTACAGGGGGAGGAGGTGGGCTTTAGAGAGAATAACGCCTAAAAATGAGGGTTGAAAATACACTACCGGTAAAAAGTTTTAGAACACCTACTCATTCAAGGGTTTTTCTTTATTTGTACTATTTCTACATTGTAGAATAATAGTGAAGACATCAAAACTATGAAATTTTACATTTTAGTCATTTAGCAGACATTTTAGTCATTTGTGCAAAGCTGTCATCAAGGCAAAGGGTGGCTTCTTTGAAGAATCTCAAATATATTTGGATTTGTTTAACACTTTTTGGGTTACTACATGATTCCATATGTGTTATTTCATAGTTTTGATGTCTTCACTATTATTCTACAATGTAGAAAATAGTAAAAATAAAGAAAAACTATGAAATGAGTAGGTGTGTCCAAACTTTTGACTGGTACTGTATATAGTGTATGCGTTGTGATAATTGTTGTTTGTTCTATAACCTGTTAGTTCATATGCCTTGCGACCGTGATTTATAGGCCTAAGGCCGAGACAATAAGAAGACACAGTGGCAGAATAAATTCTACCACACCATTGTTTCATCACAAAACCGGAGAGCAACCTCTGTCCGGTGAAGTCCACAAAGCATATTGCATGTAACAAACAGTTACATGACCTACAGCATGGTGAAGAAAGTTCATGTTTTTGCCATTTTTGGACTACTAAACAACTATTGATTTAGAAACACGGAGAGTTACTGCAAGTCACAATGAAAACAGGAGCTGTCTCCACTATTTCAGCACCATTTCAACTTCAACATTTCAACACCATCAAATCACCTATGCTTAGTCTAATACAGGGACAACTAAAATATACCAAAAACAATTTAGTCCAATCAATTTAAGTTAAATATGATGTGGCTGTCCATGGTTCTGATTTCAAATCAAATCAATTGAGATGGTTTGGGATGAGTCGGACAGCAAAGTGAAGGAAATGCAGCCAACAAGTGCTCAGCATATGTGGGAACTCCTTCAAGACTGTTGGAAAAGCATTCCAGGTGAAGCTGGTTGAGAGAATGCCAAGAGTGTGCAAAGCTGTCATCAAGGCAAAGGGTGGCTACTTTGAAGAATCTCAAATATGGTTCTGATTTCAAATCAAATCAAATTGTATTTGTCACATGCGCTGAATACAACAGGTGTAGACCTTACAGTGAACTGCATACTTAACCAACAATGCAGTTTTAAGAAAAATAAGTGTTAAGTAAAAAAAAGATAAGTAAAAAAAAAAATTAGAAAAATAGAAAAATAACAAATAATTAAAGAGCAACAATAAAATAACAGTAGTGAGGCTGTTTGTTGTTTCCATTGATACCTTTGTTGTTCCCCACAGAACTGGAGAGATGGGTATTGTTGCTCTTTTGAGTGACTCCTATTAGCACATCCTCAACTGAGTCATTGTCGACATCCCACAGTGCAAGAGGAGGTGGGGTAACACCTGAAGCAAAAGAAAAACACTGTTACAGACAGCAACGGTTTGTAACTACTATTTACTAAACTATACCTGCGGTTGCTTTGCTAACATGCTATTATAATTATCACGGTAATGTGTAATCATAGTAATCCAGACTGTGTAATATCCACCCCCTGGCAAAAAGTCAGCTAAATCTGAGTTTTGTGTTCTCAACTGCTTTCTCATACAGTTGACTTTATGGTAATGTTGACTGTGTGCTTATCTTAATCTAAAGCACTAGTCTACTCAGTCTGACCAGTCTGACCTAACCTGTAGTTTTCTCTTTCTCTGGTGTGAGAGAGACGTGTATTGGTATCAGCAACCAGCAACATGCGGGTAAACTGTAGTCTGTTTTCATGTGTATTGTTTATACATTAGACTCCTCACTCACCTCCCACATGATCACCCAGCTTTTTCTCCCACTGCGGCCGTTTGTCCAGTTCCCCCTGCTGACAAGGCACCAAAAAGGCACACAGCAGCACCACCAGCATGGCACAGACCAGAGGCACCAGGAAAAACGCAGCCCGGATGGCTCCCCTCACCTTAGCCTTCTTCCCGTCCGGGTCAGCACTGGCACTGACACCCAATCCAGGACCACCAGAGGCCCCAAGCCCCCCTTCCCCCTCTACTCCCCCATCCCTGTTTGTCTCCCTCTGGCTCCAGTACTGCATGCCCTTCTCCTCTCTCTCCTGCCTCTTTTTTCCCGGGAGCCGTTCTCTCCACTCATCGTCGTCCTCCTCTTTCTCCTCCGCCTCCTCTTCATCCTCTACGAGCCTCCCTGTTCTGCTCCCTCTCAGCTCTGAGGTACCTGCGCCCATGCAGTTGCCCCTCCCCAGGCCATTGCGGGGATAGTTGAGGACCAGGTCGTCCTCCTCGCTCTCGTCCTCACTGTCGGCCTGAGTGAGGGGGTCATACTCTCCAAGCTCCGAGCCCTTCTTCCCTGTGAGGGACACACACACAAAGATACACACGGTTAACCTTTTACTGCAGTGGGCTAAATCAGGGTCACACAGAGTGTTTCTTGGTAGTCTTAAACAAATCTAAATTGAAACAGAAGTATACACCTCACACACCATGTCAGATATAGAGTTGAAATGTATTACATTTTGTGTTTGCATCACAATATTACACTTTATATACATCACAGAAGACTGAAATATAACAAAACATAGAAACACCGGATTTTCGGGAACTTAATTTTTTGTATTATATTGATTAATTATGATATTCTGAAAAATAGTAATAACATTCCACCCGAGGCCACTAGAGCTCGATTTGGTCATTTGACTGCAGGAAAGGGGTCTACGGATCTGTTTGGGAAACAAGGCCCAGGTGAAAACTAGAATGATCTGATAGAGCATGCGGTGCCTGATAGAACGATAGGCAGCCCAAAAGGACAGGGAAGTTACTCAAATATTGTTTATTTTAACGCCATATTAATTATGTCCTACCCTGGTCCCAGATCTGTTTATTTTTGCCGACTCTATTGCTCATTGTTTGGCATGACAATGATTGACAAGTTAAATGAATAACCCCCATTACATGGCCGTACTTGTAGTTATTTGTTGAACACGAGATTTAAGCAAGTAGCTAAATCCGTTATAACATTATTATGAAAGTGAGCACTGAGCAATCAAGCGACTTTGATGTGGCACCTTACTGTACTGTACAGTAGCTAGCTAGTGCGCCACATAGGATTGTGAATGATGCAATGATGCTTTTCTATTAAAGCTTGAAAAGAAAAGAAATATCAAACATTGAAAATAAGTGTCGTATTTCACCTCTCAATTCTGGACTGTCATTAAACAAATAAAACAATTTTTTTGTGTTATTGCAATCGACATTAGCTACAGCTGGCTGGCTGTTCTAGATAGCTCATGTGAGCTAACAGAATGACACCAAAACAACATTGAGACAAGACACGACTGGTACAAAGACTACACAACATCCCTTTCACCTAATCAACCCTTATATCTATTTCCCAAACAATTGCAACGCGTCTCTTACCGGGCAATTTGAGAGCACGGGACAAAGCTGCAGCCATTGTAAATTGTAACGGCGCTATGCTGCAGAATTTATCCTCTCAGCCGACCGAGGCACCAAAGTGCTATGTGTGTGCTGTGTGTGCCACACTGTGGGACGTTTCGGGACTGTAGCGAGTGCATTCTGGGATAGTGTCAAGGGAAGCCAGTATGGATATCACAGAGAAATATGTCATTGATTGAAACAACTTCAATTGTTGCATCTCATTGTGTTGTTGTCCTCCGGTGGCTAGCTAGCTAAAATTGTCCCTTTCCTAAATTAGCAATGGATGGAGATAGGGATTTGAACTTGTGGTTTTACTAAATTCGAGGTACTGGCCAATGATTATAACAGCGATTCTGATCCAATCATAAAATACATTGTGCCCCTGGACTGAGAGGATGGAAGTTCAATATGTAAGTTGTAGCTAGATGTAGAAGGCTAATATTAACTAGCTGACGTTGCCCATGAAAGGAAGTTAGTTAGTCTAGCGAGCAAGCATTTTAGCCAGGTAGCCTAGGGCAACAAAAAATACACGTGTGTACTGTATGACAGAGTCATAGACCGTTTCGTCAACTTTAAAGAGAGGAGGATGGCATTGGCGTTTCTCTACAAGTAGGAATGAATGCACAAACACACACACAAATCAGAACCATATGGACAGCCACATCATATTTAACTTAAATTGATTGGACTAAATAGTTTTTGGTATATTTTAGTTGTCCCTGTATTAGACTAAGCATAGGTGATTTGATGGTGTTGAAATGTTGAAGTTGAAATGGTGCTGAAATAGTGGAGACAGCTCCTGTTTTCATTGTGACTTGCAGTAACTCTCCGTGTTTCTAAATCAATAGTTGTTTAGTAGTCCAAAAATGTCGGAAACATGAACTTTCTTCACCATGCTGTAGGTCATGTAACTGTTTGTTACATGCAAAATGCTTTGTGGACTTTAACGGACAGAGGTTGCTCTCTGGTTTTTGTGATGAAACAAAGGTGTGGTTGAATTTATTCTGCCACTGTGTCTTCTTATTGTCTCGGCCTTAGGCATATATCACGGTCGCAAGGCATATGAACTAACAAGTTATAGAACAAACAACGCAATTATCACAACTATATATACAAAAGTATGTGGACACCCCTTCAAATTAGGGGATTCGGCTATTTCAGCCACACCCGTTGCTGACAAGTGTATAAAATCGAGCACACCGCCATGCAATCTCCATAGACAAACATTGGCAGTAGAATGGCCTTACTGAAGAGCTCAGTGAATTTCAACGTGGCACCGTCATAGGATGCCACCTTTCCAACAAGTCAGTTCGTCAAATTTCTGCCCAGCTAGAGCTGCCACGGTCAACTGTAAGTGCTGTTATTGTGAAGTGGAAACGTCTAGGAGCAACAACGGCTCAGCAGCGAAGTGGTAGGCCACACAAGCTCACAGAACGGGACTGCCGAGTGCTGAAGTGTGTAGCGTGTAAAAATCGTCTGTCCTCGGTTGCAACACTCACTGGAGTAATGAATCACACCACCATCTGGCAGTCCGACGGACAAATCTGGGTTTGGTGGATGCCAGGAGAATGCTACCTGCCCCAATGCATAGTGGCAACTGTAAAGTTTGGTGGAGGCGGAATAATGGTCTGGGGCTGTTTTTCATGGTTCGGGCTAGGCCCCTTAGTTCCAGTGAAGGGAAATCTTAACGCTACAGCATACAATGACATTCTAGACGATTCTGTGCTTCCAACTTTGTGGTAACAGTTTTGTGACGGCCCTTTCCTGTTTCAGCATGACTATGCCCCTGTGCACAAAGTGAGGTCCATACAGATGGTTTGTTGAGATTGGTGTGGAAGAACTTGACTGGCCTGTACAAAGCCCTGACCTCAACACCATCGAACACCTTTGGGATGAATTGGAACATCGACTGAGAGCCAGGCCTAATGCTCTGGTGGCTGAATGGAAGCAAGTCCCCGCAGCAATGTTTCAACATCTAGTGGAAAGCCTTCCCAGAACAGTGGAGGCTTATAGCAGCAAAGGGGGGACCAACTACATATTAATGCCCATGATTTTGGAATGAGATGTTTGACGAGCAGGTGTCCACATACTTTTGGTCATGTAGTGTATGTTGTAGTTTTTTCTGGCTTGGCTTCCTCAGTGATTTTACCCACGCACCGCTACTGCTCTTTAGTGGTTATTACCACCAGAGATGGTTAGAATCTATACCGCCTCTGGTTATTACCCATCCAAGAAATGACTGAGAAAAATAATGTACAGTTTTACTGACTTTTATGGTGCATTAATGGAACCTTGTTTCATTACGGACTGGAAAGGAGGCTACAAAATACAATTTTGAGGTTGAAATGATATTTCACCACATGAGAGACCTTTCACATTGATTCATCTGATTTTGCATGTGTCCAGCTCTGTTCGGGAAGGTGTTTTACCACTTGGCTGTGGTAGGTCTGGTAGTGACAGTAGGATGGATAAGGGAGGCATGCATAGAGAAAAGACAGATATGGGACACAGATACAAGGCATCATACTTAGTCATGCTCACACAAGGTCAGGAAGGAAATTACATGACAAATAATGATCAGTTAAAAATAATCTACTATACCATGCCCTTAACACCAACATACACACACACTGATTCACTCTGCTCTGTATGCTTCTATAACTTTATAGTGACATTTTGGTTTTACAGTGTTCCTACCTTTTTGTATAGCCTACCATTTTTTGTATATATATACACAATACTGCCACCTCGTTGGCACAAAGTTAAATGCACTCTGGTTTTGGTGGAGATTCCGGAAACAATTTATGGTCAATAAAGAAAATATGCGCATTTTCCCCACAAGTGGTGTTTCCACAAAACGGACTTGTTGTTGATAAAAAACGAATAAAAATCTAAAGTTCAATGTGTTTCCATCGCATTTTCAACTCTAGCGATAGCTTTGTCACAAGAACTGTTACATTAAATAGCAAATGCGCCTACTACTCTGGTCTGGCACCTGCGCTCTAGCCAACAGCTGGCAGATAAAGTGCGGGTAGGCTAGTCTACCTAATGAGATAATTATGGATAAGAGCGAGAATATTTGTATTTGTCAAAAGGGCAGTCAAGCATCGATCATCAAGTCACCAGAATCAGACCCTCGTTGTTTATTGGAAAGGAGCATCAAGATCACCACTGTTGGTGAACACATAATAAGGAGAGGGAGTACAAACCATCGACGCTAGACAGAGAGGAATTTGCTTAATGCAAAAAGGCAGTTTATTAAAACAGAGAGATCTTGTCCTGCTCAAGCTACATGCATGGACCCAACCAATTGCCTCTTATGGAGACAGTTGAGAAGGGTGTTTAAACAGAGTTTACAGCATTACTTTATACAATGTAACATAAAGGAAGGGGTCCTTCTTCTAGTCCCTTGATTGGTTCCCGAGGCGTAGGAGGCGGGTCTGCTCTGTCCAGAGCAGACCCGCCCCATTGGTGCACGGCAGAGTCCTCTGCCCTTGGCACCCGACCAGTAGAAGGGGGGGGGGGGGGGGGGGTTGAGAATGAGTGTGCGTCCACAGTGAGATGTCTGTGTGTGTCAAAGGAAACTCGTGAGAAGCAACTGGTGGGGGCCTTGGGCCTGAGGTGTGGGTGTTGTCCAGTTATCGTACTCCTGTAAGATTAGGCCATCTGGTGCTCTGTTCTTTGTTCGCTACTAAAATGTTATGCACAGACAACTAACACACTGTTAGTATCAGACACATGACACAGAACATTTATTGAAAACAAGCTCCTAACACAATTTGTCTTGCACAACCTCTTGCACAACATATTACTCAGATCAATCTATAACATTTTATATTTACTACGACACCACCCTGTGAAGTTCATCATAAATGAATTAATCTGCAGCCTAATAAACTGCATGGTTTCCCGAGTCGTAGTGAAGGAGCACCCACCATGTTGTGTTCCTGTGACTCCAAGTTAAGTTTGATATGATGGTTATTAGATCAATATTTGCGCATAAAGGCGTTTCCACCTACATTTCTTGCATAATTACTTTTACCAACAAAAAAAGATCCCACCATGTAGAATGAACAAATTACCTGTCTACATTTATAAAATTGTACCGAAACTTCCTGTTTCCATCACAGCTTTCGGATATTTTTTTATAGGGTATGACTTTACTCATATAAAAACTGTGGATGGAAACGTGGTTAGAAGCTAGGTTTCCATCCAATTGGCAACAGATTTTCATGCTAATATTCTAAAATCAGCATAAAGAAAAGATGCAGATGAAAATCAGTGCGTGATGACGTAGTGCACACAACATTAACTTTTTCGCTTAAGTTTTCATGTACCAAATAAAAATCTAAAGTTCAATGTGTTTCCATCGCATTTTTAACTCTACCGATAATTTTGTGACAAAACTGTTTCGTTAATTAGCAAATGTGCCTACTCTGTCTTGATTTTTTAAAATACAGTATGACATTACTCGCATAAAAACTGCGGATGGAAACGTGGTTAGAGAAATAGAAGGCAGAGATGTTCTTTATGTTGATACAGGAAGTACTATTATAGATGCCTGACCTTCTGTCTTTTATGTAATAGTACGTCACAACCATGGAAAATATAATTCTGGTTCTGTGTAACCTTTTGTCAGTATCCCGAAAGTGGCTTACAGTTTACACTAGAGGTCGGGGCAGATCCATGTCCCGCAAGGCATCTCACAAAGTAGGTGAGTCACCTAAGCAGGCGGACCTGTGCCCGTTCAAAAATTTATCTCGCAAATCTAGGCGAGGACACGGGCGTCACCCCGCGTCGTTATTTTCCTTACTCATCAGTTTAAGGCATAATCAATCGATGGTCGAGGGCACTACTTAGCTCTGTATGCAGACTATTACGCTCATGGTGGTTACCATTGGAGGTCACTTCAAAAAGTATAAACCTACAGTTACATTTTATTTTCTGAGCGCATTATGTGATACATAATTAGACGTTTTCATTCCTCCATTTGATGAGGTAAAACATAGCTTTTCTACGATATATTTTACTTATTTACACTGGTTTCTAGAGATTTTGAGCGCAAAGGTTCATGGGAAAGATAAAACGTTTTCCCTTCCGCATTTTTTTTACTTCGTGAAGAGCAATCGATACCAGAGGTCTCTAAGGCTGTGCAATGGATTTATATTTGTTTATGTTTAATGTTAAAAGTATCATGTTTTGTTAATTGATAATGATCAATGGCATTGATGTGATCATTGACACTTCACATAACCTAATAGGCCTTTAAAACCATAAAAAAATATGCATTTCTCTTAAAATAATACACTCTGGTTTTTAGATCTTGCTAAACAAATGTAAGAGTAAAATATATCTGTATTGATATTTCAAACAACATAGATCTATTTAAATTGTATACGTAATTCTATCATGGTGTCAACAATGTAGTTTGGCAAGAAGCTCTCGAATAAATAATTTATTGAGTTCGCCCTTTTTGATCCAACTTGCCTTCCATAGTCTATTCTCATTTTTCTCTGTTCAGTTTCCGTCACTCACGCGTTTGAGTCAAAGAAGATGGAAGACATTTCTTTGGACGAAGTGATACGTCGACGTGGTTTCAACAACAAAGAAACAGTTAAAAGGTATTAATTTAGCAATTTATGAGTTTGAATGCAATTTATTATCGTTATGGTGCGTTATGCCTTGAGTTGTATCATTCAACGTAATGAAGAAATTCATTTTCCAGAAAGCCTATTTCAAATCCTCAGCCGTCCTGTTCAGACAAGGCCCGCCTGTACTCACGGTTGGATTACAACAGAGTTCTTCAATTCCGGTCCTGGAGGGCCGAAACACTTCTGTTTTTTTATTTCTACCTGGTAGTTAATTGCACTCACCTGGTGTCCCAGGTCTGAATTAGCCCCTGATTAGAAGGAGATGATGAAAAACAGAGGTGTTTCGGCCCTCCAGGACCGGAATTTAAGAACCCTGGATTACAATCATGTAGCTACTATCTATCGCTACACTGCAGACACTGATTTCCCTTGATATCAATGAGCCAAATACGCGCAGCTAGCTATTTATCAGGCCTCCGTTTTGTTAGTTAGCTAACTACTTAAAATAAAAAAGATTTATCAGCATTTGATAACGGTAGCTATCGAGCAATCAATAACCGAATAAGGTAAACAGTTCGCTGGAATGTAGGTAGGTAGTTAGCTAGCTAACTAATGTTAGCTAATTATAAACTAACAATGGTTACAAACGCGAAAACGTATAGCTAGCTAGTTAGTATACCCATAGATCAGGTACAGAGCGCGAGGCAGTCTTGTAGAGCTACTCTAGTGTACCCTCTACCCAGAGTCATATGTAGTCAACTAGTTGTAGCCTAGTCCTCCATTATCTAATGTTAAAATTTTGGAAAACACACAAGGAGCGTATATCGCTTTGAGTATACCTAGAGAGCCATACTGAATGTAGGACAAAATAATCAAATACTATAGCTGGTCTTATATGCGCTCCATGTGTGTTTTGCTAAATGTGGATATTAGGTAATGGAGGATTAAGCTACAACTAGTTGACTACCAATGTCGACCTCTTCTCTTCCTCTTGTCTTTCAGGCCTATGTTCGGCAGGGGTGCAGGAGGGGTCGGGAGGACCTTTGATGCCCGACAGAAAATTGGGATGACTGATGTCAGACAGAGACTTGGAGGAGGAGGAACCGGTAACCAAAAAACTGATTTTCAGTAGTATTAAATATTCAAGGGAATGACATTGTTGCAACTCAAACAATTATTTAATTCTGAACAGCTTTTGGAGCAATGCTCAAGGTAATAATACATTTTACATTTGAGTCATTTAGCAGACGCTCTTATCCAGAGCGACTTACAGGAGCAATAAGGGTTAAGTGCCTTGCTCAAGGGCACATCGACAGATTTTTCACCTAGTCTGCTCAGGGATTAGAACCAGCGACCTTTCAGTTACTGCCACAACACTCTTAACCACTAAGTTACCTGCCGCCCTATAGATGCCCCAGCCTTTGCCAGAGTTGAAGCAGGTATTTTGTGTGAGAACCTGCCTGTTGCACGATTGAGAAGTAGAGTGATGTATTCCATTTGACAGATTGATTTTGTGTCAAGTGGACATGAAAAATGCTTATTGAGACTTCGAGCTCTATGTGTATGCCATATTTGGATGTCTCTCTTACCTAAGCCCCATTACATTTTAGTCATTTACAAAATAATCTGTTTCAAACTACACATTTTACTGTTGGACTACATTACGTTCTGTTAAGCATTCTTACAAGTCAGATCAGACATTGGAATTGTTTCTTGCCTTCTGCTCACTCTTGTCCTAATCTCGCTTCCTCCAGCTTTTCAAGTGAAGGATGCCAGAGAGAAACTTGTCCAGAAAGATGCCCGCTTCCGAATCCGTGGTGGAGGAGGAGCAGGTGGGGTCCAGGATGCCCGACAGATGATCAACTCACGGAAAGGAGGACAGAATACATTTAATGTTACCCCACAGAGCTTACAGCAGATACCAGCAGCACAGCTACAGACACACGTGCAGCAGCAGATACAGATACACACTACCAACGACATTGCCAGTGCGAATGCCAGGCAGTTTACCCCCAACCTACAAGGAATGAACATTAGAGCTGAGGTTACGCCACAGCTGGGGGGTGCACCTAAGAGGATGATGGATGCTCGTGATAGGCTGAGCCTCAAGAGGAGCATTGGAGCTCCACCAAGCCAAGGAATGGCGGCACCCATGAAGATCACCAAAACCATCCAGGTAAGGGATCAGGCTGACAGTTGGCGCCAAAGTGATAGTAACCACAGGTCCAGGATCTGCTCTAATATTATCCAGGCCTAGCAACTAGACAAAATTGACCCGCTTGTCACTCAGGATGGGCATGGATAAGAGAAAATGCAAATTCTTACATTGTTTATAGTGGTAGAGCATAGCCTCACTCCAAACATAGTTGCTAGCTAAAGTTAATGGGAAATGAGTTTAAAATTCAAATAGGCTTATTTGGTTCTACGGTTTCTGTATGCTATTTATTGATTGGTAGCATGCTTTTAGAGTCAAATGTATTTATTCACCTTCTTCTGAATAATGATTTTATTTAACTTTTTTTAACAGCAAAGGCCGGTAGGGATGTCAAGTGGGATCCGTATGAACATGCCAAGCAGGGGTTCCCTGGTAAGGAACATTTTTGGAGAAGATAGGAATCAGAATTTAGATGCCAGAATTGATTCAAGTTGTCTTGTACTTTATCTATCAACTGAATTTGGTTGTTTTCTGCTGGTCATGCCCCACTGCAATGCATATATGAGTGAGTAATGTACCATATCTCCCTCAGTCTTTCTCAGGTGATGATGATGATGATGATATCCCTAGCAAACAGATGAAGACCACTACTGGCAACCATATGCTGCAGTCACGGGTGGGAAGACTATGCTAGACTTTCTTAACTTTTCTCTCTTTCTGTTGCTTTTCCCTAAATTATCTGTATCTGTAATTCTTTATTATTCAATATAAATCGAATATCCCTTTAATACCACCACACTGGCTGTATTGGTGTCTCACTCTCAACACTTTCTAGTCACTGAAAAGTTTCAATGCTCTCTCTCTTTCTCCAACAGCCTGGCACCCTGGGCTCCCCTTTCTCCATGTCAGCCCCCATCACTAAAGTAGTGAAAAATGATGCGTACACAGCTCCCCGTCCCCCAGTGCCTGTTGCACCCACAAGGCCCAGCCCTAGTGTGGGGGCCTCCCGCTCCTCTGCTTCCGCCTTACAGCCCATCTCCAGGACCCTCCAGCAGGCAGGGCCCACAGCTGAGCCCAGCTCCCAGCCTCTTCCACCCCCACAGGTCAGTCTCCATATGTCCCTTCACCCAGCTACTGGATTACATAAGGTAATCTCTATAGGAATGTGTTGCTAGGGATGCTAGCAGATACCCATATATTTCCAGTCCTTGTGCTAATGCTAGTTATAATTGGCTCGCAAGACTACCTCTAACTTCTTTCATACTGGACACAGAGACATAAAAATGGTATCCACAAGTTCATCTGACTCTGAGGAAGCAGATAAAGGGCCTCATTGTCAAAATCCCGAAGTATCCCTTTAACCGGTTAACAAGCGGTTCAATTAGTTCTAAACAGTAAAATTATGTGACCAACGGAAAATGCTTTGCATGTGTAAAAGGAACTTAAATTTTTCATATGAAGGAAAGCGTCCAGGTTTGAAAAATATTTAAGTATATGCTTTCAACATGTAGACTTCCACCAGCTCAGATTGCAAGGTGGTGGGTGAATAGAGAGGACGTGCACTTGCTTTTTTAACCATGCCAGATCGGCTACTCTGGTTGTAAAGCAGTGCAATTTGCTTAATATTAGGAGTTAAGAAATACAAATAGTAGTAATGGAAAGCTGGGATCCTCTTCTTTTGAATAGGCATGCGATTGAATTTAGAATTGTTGCGCAATGACTGGGCTTATAAGAACATGCCTCACTCCAAGCAGGCAGCGACCAGCTCAATGCTCGACAGGTGATATTCTCCTCGAACTAGGCTCTGTATGCGGTGCGCGTTTGATAAATAAGATACATGAGGAACTAACGAAAACACGCCAATTTAATTCCACTAAGTTATGCAAATTAACCTATAGACTGATAAGCATGACCGGTCAAATATATTGATGGCGGCTAACCGACTAACGGTTAACCGTTAAAGGTCAATTCCAGCCATTTTTATCTCAATATCAAATAATTTCTGGTTAACGATTAAGTGATTTGTTTTTTTACAATTTTAATTGAAAACAAACACATTTATTCTTAGCAAAGAGCAATTTCTCAAGCAATAATTTTGCTAGGACTATCTGGGAGTGCTCTGAGTGAGAAGGGGAAAACCAAAAACTAGCTGTTATTGGCAGAGAGGTTTGGAACTCTTTGTCTATTGACTAATTTACCGCATAGTGATGTCAGCAGGCAGGCCAAAACTCTGTCCCACCTCAACAGGCTGAAATTTCAGGCGGTCTTTTCAAACGGCTCCTACACTAAAAGGGCATTATAATTTTCACAGTATTATTCCAACTTCATAGTTTGGAAATTTATATAAACCACAGGAAAATCACGTTTTTGACTGCGCTGGGCCTTTTAACATCCCTAGTTGGCAGCATAGCAAGCCTCGGGGTCAGTAATCAACCTACTTCTCTCTCTAGTTGATGATAGATTAAAGTTAAAACTTAACCATTGACATGTTGAGGCTTGTTGTGTTGGTGTGTGCTGTAAATGTATTTGATTGTAAAATGTTTTGGTGCACCCCTTCCAGCCTTCCTTCAGTCCTCTAGAGGGGACTAAGATAACAGTGAATAATCTGCACCCCCGTGTCACTGAAGAGGACATAGTGGTAAGTGCCTCACGCTGCTCAGTTCTCAGCTGTTTTAGATTCTCTCTGTGGCTGTGTGTAAATTGCAGACCTGCTTATGATGCAGCCATGACTCATTCAGCACATTCAACTGACCTTTTTCTGTGTTTTTATGACCGTCCACAGGAGCTGTTCTGTGTGTGCGGTGCCTTGAAGCGAGCAAGGCTGTTGAAGGTGGGGGTTGCTGAAGTGGTGTTTGTGAGGAAGGAGGACGCTGTGAGCGCCTACAGGAAATACAACAACCGCTGTCTGGACGGTAAGGGCCTGCAGCAAGGGCAAAATACATTTTACGGTTGATTGAGTTTTTTGGGCACCAGCCTCTGGTAATGATGCAGGTGATGACTAGTTCTCTGAAAAGGCATCGGTTTTACTTTCTTAAATCTTTATTTATTCTCTTCCCAAGGCCAGCCCATGAAGTGCAATCTTCACATGCAGGGGAATGTTATCACTTCAGACCAGCCCATTCTTTTGTAAGTCTCTGTCTGTCTCTGGTATATTCATATTTCTCACTGCTCCCTTAGTTGCGTTGCATGCAAATCAAATTGTAGTCCATGATGTGCATGTGTTATTTTCTTCCTTTCCAATTGCAAATTGCAATGCCGGTTGTCTTTCAGCATCACATAAAACTTTATGTGGATCGCCTTCTCTTTTTCTCTCTCACAGGAGGCTCAGTGACACTCCAGGCAGTGGCAGTGGAAGGAAAGAGGGTCTGCCCCTCTCTTTGTCTCGCCCCGGGGGTCGTCCGGCCTCCTCTCAGCCCACACCTGAGGTGGATCCCCAGACCATCCTCAAGGCCCTGTTCAAATCTACTGTCCAGAATCCCTCTACCACAGAGTCTCCCGGTTCACAGTGCACAGCCTTCCGCATCAAGATATAACTTTATAGTACATCCACACACATACATGTCACACAACACATAATACATCCACCCTCCTGTTTGACAGAGCCATCTACTGACATGCTCAAATAACATGATACTGTATTTGTATAAATTTGACAGATCATTGGCAGGTTGTAACATAAAAAGTTAACACACTGATGCCATCATCCAGATTTTTAGGAAAGAAAAACAAAATGTGTATCCGTGGCATATTACATAGATGCATGTGTCTCAGAACGGACCAATGTATGGCAGTCTGATTTGTTCATTTATTGTTTTAATCAAATTTGGTAGAGGGGATAAACAGGACAGTTGTGGATATTTTTTGTATCACATTGTTAACTTTTACAACTGTTCAAATAGTTCACATTGAACGCCATCCCTCTTGGAATCATGAGGTATTTTGTGCTAGTTGGAGTCGTCCCCCCCTTTGCAAACCGATGGTCTCACTGATCTGATGCACAAACCCATGAACCACAGGCAACAGTGATTCTTGTACTGGACATAATAAAAACTTTGATTTCAGCATAATGACTTGTACACATGCTCGTATTCCATTGTGGTATTTGGTTTGCCGCTCTTCTCCTTTTTGTGGCATTCAGGTTGTTCTGTGCTTATTTGTGGCTGTTATTTTACTGTTTTATTGGTTTTTGAGCAGCTTAGATAAGTCATGCTAATTTACTAAATTTATGTTCAACTGTCTATAAATGACTCTTTGTACAGCTGCCTCTTATGTCAGTCATAAAGATATGGTAGTGAGGTCAGGTCTCTGTACAAGTGAATTTCTGCCAATAAATATGTTGCTTTATAAAGATGTGTTCATATCAATGGTGTGTATATATAAATCATTGGTTCATATCCTTATTTCTCCTCGATATAATTTTTATCATTTTGCATCAGTGTCTTTTAGGTGTGTTTGCTAGACCAGGGGTTCTCAAACTTTTTGTGGCCGGAGATGCCTTTTGTGATAGCAAATTTATCAGGGACCCCCTCATAATATCCCGAGTGGCGCAGTGGTCTAAGGCGCAGTGCTAGCTGTGCCACTAGAGATCCTGGTTCGAATCCAGGCTCTGTCGTAGCCGGCCGCGACCGGGAGACCCATGGGGCGGCGAACAATTGGCCCAGGGTAGGGGAGGGAATGGACCGCAGGGATGTAGCTCAGTTGGTAGAGCATGGTGTTTGCAACGCCAGGGTTGTGCATTCGTTTCCCACGGGGGTCCAGTATGAAAAAGTAATGTATGCACTCACTAACTATAAGCGTCTGCTAAATGACTAAAAATGTAGATGTAAAATAAGCATTACACAACTCGAGTGTGATTAAAAATAGCCTACAAGGAGTTTTACAATGACGTCTGCAGTGCGTGGTTGGACGAACCAAGTCTAGGGCCCTGGGAAGGAGCATTTTAAAGACCCAGCTCTTGGCATCTGAGAGAAAAGTTTGCAGTTTTCAAGCTAATTTCCTGCAATTTTACACATTTTGTCATGGGGCAGACATGTTTTGTTGTTGCAGCTTTAAAGCTAATTTCCTGCAATTTTACACATTTTGCCATGAGGCAGAGAGCAAACTTTGCTGTTTTAAAGCTTAAATTACATGGCATTTATGTAAAAAAAAAATATATATATATAATTAAGGGAAAATTATAATTAGGGAATAGCATTGAGTTTAAAAATTTATAATTGGTGGAGTACTGTGAATACCAATATCCCTGTGAGCCTCCCTAGGCCCATCTTGCCCAGGGTTAAGAACATAAATTGTAGATTAATAATATTACATTACACACTTTAAACTTATTTGACTGATCCCTTGGCCAAAAGTCGTATAATCTGTTAGTAATATTCATTTAAAAAAATGAAATGTTTATTAAGCATATTTAGACTACAACCCCCCAAAAAGGACTACAACCAATCCCTTTCTACTTCCTGCGTGAAAGGTTGCAAAGAAGATGGCGCCGTCCAAGACGAAACATGCCAACCAGGCTTGTGTTATTCCAGGAGGATTTACGGGTAACCATTGCTAAAATAACACACATTCAAAGGGAGAATGTGATAAATACAATAACTTTGTGTGATATAAAAGCATAATTTGGGGTTTGTTAGTTCGAACATGATCTTATTCTGTTTCAATTGCAACCACTAGCTTGCTTCTAGCTAACGTTAGTTATCTAACTCCATAATTTATGTCGAACACTTAAATTAAGCTTGCTTCAAGACAAAGCTTGAGGTTGTTGATGCCTTATGGTGTTTAACGATTAAAATAGGTCAACTTGATGTCTGTATTTTATTTGGACTGCATTCCCTAAGACTACGTCATGTAGCTAAAGCAAAGATTGTCTACTATTTTTTACTCAGGCTAAAGCCATTAGTGCCCTCTGGGTCTCCCTGGAGTTGTAGACAATGTATTAGGACCTGCCTAGAGAGGTGTTTGTCTGTTTTGACTGTGTATTTTGACTGAACCACTCTTTCTTCATCTCAGTGCTTTCTCTTCAGTTCAGTACTGACAGTGTTGCCCAGCACAAAATGTGTGTAAAAGAGCACCGGGTGCGAGCAGAGAAAACCACACAAAGACCCCTCGACAGAACACTGTTTGTCCTTAACATTCCCCCATATTGCTCTGAGGTATGTTTATGTTGTAAATACTGTCAATTACCAGCCAGTGTGCATGTGATTGTTGTACTATTAGCAAGTCTCTACAGAAAATGCAATATTTGTGCTACAGTTGTCTGTGGCCATATACAGTATAAAAGTACTAATCTCTTTCTGCTGTCTTTCAGGGTGTCATAAAGGAGCTCTTCTCTCAGTTTGGTCCTGTTCAGTCAGTGGAGCTGAGGGAGAAGCCAGGGTCCTTTGAGCATTCAGGACCCAAGCTGGCCAAGTATTTCACACCAGCACAAAAACAGGTTTGCCCTGAATCCGGACAACGAAGCTCTATGTTTAGATCAGATTGATTATTGAAGTGCCTATGGACACCTTTTCAGTATTGAGCCTTTTCTATTTCCATTCCCTACAGGGGTTCAGAGTGGGTTACATCGTGTTTCAGAAGGCCATCAGTATTACAGCAGTGAAGTCCCATCCCCATGACGTCCCATTGGTTGTTTCCACAGTGCAGCGACCTGTGTGGACAGGTCTACAGAGTGAGTGAGCTTTAAAGTGCTGTTCACGATGCATGGTCTTTCTTTTCTAAATATAGGCAGAATGTATGAAATTGGAAAGAATGCCTTTCACTTCTCTATATGTCTGTCTCGCTTTGTTTCTTTGTCTTTAGAATGGATTAATCAGTACAAGCAGTCATTTGCTCAGCCAGACAAACTACAGGAGGCAGTTGACACCTTCATGCAGGATTACGATAAGAGAAAAGAAGAGGTCAGATTCTCCCCCTGTATCTCAATCTCATCTCCAAAAAATTTTTCAAACATATTTTAGTATTTCTGTTTTGTTAAGACTTTTTTTCCTTACCCAGGAGGCCGAGCGACAAAAGGAGGCTGCTGAGGAGCAGCTGGAGGATGAGGAGGGCTGGGTAAAAGTTACCAGGGGTAAAATTGGGACCAAGGCCCGCCCCCACAGTGAGGTATCCAATCAGAAAGCTCTGCAGAAGGAGAGCAGAAAGAGGAAGCGGAAAGAGCTCATGAACTTCTACACCTGGCAGCACAGAAACACACAGAAAGAACGTAAGTTGTTATGGTTCGTCATTTGATCACAACAGTAGAAGCACGTGGTGAAATCATTTCATTATTTAGTGCAAAAAGTTAACTTTTTTGTTCAGTCATTCTGGCTTCATTGCTAACTTTGCCCATCATATTACTCAGTCACTCTGCATTTTGAAGGGTTATCTTCTCTCTTTCAGACATCGCTGAACTGAGGAAAAAGTTTGAGGAGGACAAACAGCGAATTGCTTTGCTAAGAGCACAGAGGAAGTTCCGACCTTACTGAATCAATAATTTATTCTGAGATTCTCCCCACCTTCCTGTTTTTTAAACCACCCAACAATTGATGTCAATAAATATCAATTTATTATATTTGTAAAGTTTTTTTCTTGTTTGTCACTGATACAGTAATTTATGGAGTCTTAAGTTTGATTGGTATTTAATTCACAGTGTAAAGTGCATAGCGATACAGGTTGTAGTTGTGAATCAATACCTTAGGATCACTTCAGGTTTTACAAGCAGACGCCCTCGTATTCTGTTTTTTCTGGGGCAGTAGGATAGGAGGCTTTAATATCTGATTTTCTTTTCAGGTGCAGCGCTATGTACTCAGTTTACGTGACCTTTACCAAAGTGTCAAAGGCAAACTGGCTGCTTAATACATGTGAAGTACATTTGTGATGCATTGGAATACACATGGCCAGTGAAGGTATTTAATGGCAGTTGAAATAAAGACCATTTGTAATTTAGTGTGCATAGAAGTGCTTTATTGGGCTTGTTCAACCTGTAGGCCAGTCTCCTTGTTTCTGGTTTCCATTTCCACGTCATTTTCTTCCACTTGACAACTCATCGACCATGAAGAGAACAGGATGGAGGTACAGACGACAGAGTACATTGACACCTGAAATGCTGAGGGCCAGCAAGAGTAAATGTTAGTGTCATTAGTTTCATTCCACTCATACAGTAGCTGTGGGGTAAGTTGAGCCACCCTTGTTTCTAGGAAACCATACCCAAAATGTATAATTTGAAAAAATATTTAGGAAGAGGTAATTTCATGGAGTCTGAAGGAAGAAGCCACATGGAAAAAGAGGTAAGCAAGTTAGGTACAAAAAAAGAGTCAAATTAATTTGTGTTGGAGGTTTCATGATCCTTGTATCTAAACCAAAGTAGATCATTTTAAGAGTCTATAAGCTTCAATATGTGGTCCTAAACCTAGCATGAAAGTGCATCCTTGTAGCTGTGTGGGTTAATATAGTAAAAATGTTTGCCTTGGGGTAAGTGGCAATGGCAAGTGAGCAAATGTAAGAGTTTTCATCCCAGGCATAATGCAAGGCATTATTGCTGGTATATGTTAAAAGTGTAAAAAAGTACAAAGTTTGTTAGGTGTTAAGCCTGTGAAATATGCTTGAATTTATTAAAAGACAAAAAAGCGATTGTTTGTGAAATAAAGATGGACATGGTTTTAAAAAGATAGTGGTAATATTTCATTCAGTACAGAAATTTGTAGGCGGGTCAAGCTATGTTTTAAAAACTGTCATGCTTAAATTAATTCTGATTATTTCCAGGAATACACAACATCCTGAAATATCTAGATATCTTTGTTAGAAATAATACTACATTTCCCTTGACAGAGTGATGTTGAATGTAAAAGAAGGCTCAACTTACCCCACTCTCCCCTATTTGGAATGTGCTTACCAATATTCAGATGATCACTATGATTCCCTTCCTGTTCCTGTCCAGAACTGTTCTGACCCAACAGCACAGGACCAAATGAGACTAACTGGGAGACTCGATCTGACCCAGACTCCCTCCTCGCCCTCTCACCATCAGGTGCTGGATGGAGGAGGATGAGACAGCATGACTATTGGATGAAATTACCCAATTCACAGCGTTAAGGTGAATGTAAAACATAGGGACCTGAAACACTCACAGGTGATGGAGCAGCGTTGTTTACACTCTGCCTCCTCTGTGCAGATTTCCACCCAGCAGTAGAAGGGCGGCAGGTAGCTTAGTGGTTAAGAGCGTTGTGCCAGTAACCGAAAGGTCGCTGGTTCTAATCCCCGAGCCGACTAGGTGAAAAATCTGTCGATGTGCCCTTGAGCAAGGCACTTAACCCTAATTGCTCCTGTAAGTCGCTCTGGATAAGAGCATCTGCTAAATGACTAAAATGTAAATGTAAGTACACTTGAGAGACAAGATTCAGTAGATCAGTGTTTCCCAACTCTGGTCCTCCAGTACCCCCAAAAGTACACATTTCCGTTGTAGCCCTGGACAAACACCTCATTCAACTCATTGAGTGCTTGATGATTAGTTGACAAGTTGAATCAGGTGTGCTTGTCCAGGGTTACAATAAAAAATAAAAAGTGTACTGTTGGGGGTACTTGAGGACCAGGGTTGGGAAACACTGCAGTAGATGGAGCACCAAGAGATCTTTGTTTTGAGAATTTATACTGAACAAAAAACTAAATGCAACAATTTCAATGATTCTACTGAGTTACAGTTCACATAAGGAAATCAGTCAATTGAAATAAATAAATTAGGCCCTAATCTATGGATTTCTTATGACTGGGCAGGGGCGCAGCCATGGGTGGGCCTGGGAGAGCATAGGCCCACCCACTGGGGAGCCAGGCCCAGCCAATCAAAATGAGCTTTATTACAGACAGAAATACTCCTCAGTTTCATCAGTTGTCCAGGTGGCTGGTCACAGACAATCCCGCAGGTGAAGAAGCCGGATGTGAAGGTCCTGGGCTGGCGTGGTTACACGTGGTCTGCGGTTGTGAGACTGGTTGGACGTCCTGCCAAATTCTCTATAACGACGTTGGAGGCAGCTTATGGTGGAGAAATTAACATTAAATTCCCTGGCAACAACTCTGGTGGACATTCCTGCAGTCAGCACGTCAATTGCACGCTCCCTCAACTTGAGACATCTGTGGCATTGTGTTGTGTGACAAAACTGCACATTTTAGAGTGGCCTTATATTGTCCCCAGAACAAGGTGCACGTGTGTAATGATTATGCATTTTAATCCGTTTCTTGATATGCCACACCTTTCAGGTGGATGGATTATCTTGGCAAAGGACAAATGCTCACTAACAGGGATGTAAATGAATTTGTGCACAAAATTTGAGAGAAATAAGCCTTTTGTGTGTATGGAAAATTTCTGGGATATTTTATTTCATCTCATGAAACGTGGGACCAACACTTTACATGTTGCGTTTATATTTTTGTTCAGTATATATTAGCAAAACCTTCCCATTCTTCAGATAAATAGGATAGACCTTACCTCCTCCACACTGGGATTGCCAGTCTCAGGGTCCAAGAAGGAAAAAGTCTTGACATTAAACCTCCTGACCTGGGAGTGAGAGGGTGTCTTCCCCTGACTGTCCACTGGGACGGAGCTCCTCATGTTGTCCAGAGGGTTAGGACAGCTGTCAGGGAGAAGGAAGGGAGTTAGACTACTAAACCAATGCATATTCACAGTCTTCATATTCCCAGTGATTAATCTTGAGTCAGTATAGGAAAACTTTTGCCTCTCACCCATCATAGAGCAGTGTCCATACAGAGTGTCTGGAGGCAGGGTAGGCGAAGCAGTCACACACACGCAGGGAGAGACTGGGGTCAGGGGAGGGTGGAGCGATTGACACCTCCACATACACAGGCTTACGCAGAGAGAGGGTCAAGGGCAGCTGTTCCCCGGGGAAGAAAGAGGTGAACGACTCATCTGGAAAAAAGAAAAGGGCCAGGATGATGGAGGTCTACCAGTGTAACTGTGTGAAGTGACAACTTGATGCCATATACTTGCAGGGTTTGAATTTGGCATCCCTTGCTTGGTCTGTGGAAACCATATTGTTTTACTATAATACCTGTGGCTATTCTCATCTGCACTCGGACAGTCCCCAGTGCAGTCACAGGTGGAGGGTTAGTTGGGTTTAAGGACCGCAGATCAGTGTGGAGGAGAGCTGACCCATCATATTGACACCGGACCTGCAGACTTCAAACCAAGTCTCATTCAAAACATTTACTCCATAATAGTTTCAAGCAATTAGGTTCTGGCTAAAGCCACGATATGGTAATGTAGTCCAAATTGTAGTGCACTGTCCACAGGTAGGAAGAGAAATAAGCAGCTACCTGAAGGGAGAACGTTTGCCTGCAATCTCTGGATGCAGTTCCTCTACCTCCACCTCATAGTTTACAACATCCCCATTCACCTGTAAATACAAGAGGGGGAACGAGAGGGGAAGGAGGTATTTTAGCATACCTAAGAGTATTCAACACTACAAGAAAAAGCAGCATTATACCAGAGGCATTCAGGACAGAAGTATACTGCTGTAGATTAGGGCAGAAGGTAATAGACCTACTGACTCACCATCATCTTTGTGCCACACTCCATCACCCCGATTTTAAAGACAGCTGTATCTGCAGAGGTAGCTACAGGAGAACACTGCGGCTGATCCTTGACGACAAGGTTGCTGGGGTTGAGTGGGGGGGTCAGTGTCTGTCGCCTTCACAGAGAACACAAAATGGCCATCCAGAGAACAGGCTGAGAGCAAGAGGAGGAGACAGAAACATCATGATGTAACGAACAAAGGAGTTATTCTTGAAATGTAATCTCTGATCTCACTATGCGCCAATCTCACCATGACAGTCACTATCCCTCTGCTGATACTTTCTTTCAGAAGCATGTTCTACATTGTACAAAATACACACAAAACAAATTCCATTACTGTTCATTCTGTAATAGCATGTTGAGTCATGATCATCATAGCAGCATCCCAGTTTCAGACAGCCATCACTGGAGACATTCTGGGGCCCACAGTCCACATGCAAAGCTCTATGGATGCTGCATTTTCCTGATCGTGCTGAAGGAAAGTAAGTTGGAAGAATGGCTTTTACAGAGGTGGTACTAAATGGCAGTGTAATCACTATTTTTGTGATAAATCATCAAAAATTCTCTCCCTATGAAATGATATGAACTCACAGGTGCGATTGATGGTGGGTTTCTGGGCCATCTTCTTGAGCAGGGGGCAGCTAATATTGACCCTGTACCATTGATCCCCTGCAACCAGCTGGACTCCCAAAGATACAAGGACTCTGTCACCCTAAAGATCAAACAAAGTGGTTTGATATGGCAATCAGTAGGTTTACACACAGACCAAGACCTCTCAATGCAATGAACATCAAAAAGAGAGATTACCATACCTCAACCTGTGTGTAGCAACTGTCATATCGACTCTGGAAAGAAAGGGTACCATTCTTCTCTCCCCTTCTCACTCCACAATGTTCTTTGGCTTTTGGCACAGGCACACTGACTCCAGACCTGTCTGAGAAAAGTGAGATCAACCAGCATACCAGACATTCTAAGTAAACAAACGAAATCTACAGATAGAGGGCTAAAATATAATGGTTATTTACCTTTTACGCGCATGTTGTGAAGAACCGCTTGACCGAAAACTGCGCGTATTCGTCGGACGGTGCAGGTGACTCGAGGCAGAACCTCTTGTGCTCTAGTTTGAGCGGTTTCATGCCGCACAAGAGTTGAAAGGCATCGGTAATGTGGCGCAAAGAATGCAAAAATTACACAAATCATAAGTAGCATTGTTAGGCTACAGGTTGTGCTGTGTTATAATTAGTTGAATGATTCACGATTGAACAATATAATTACGTGACAAAAGTCATATTTTGCGCGGTATTTGAGTGGTTTCTTTGTGTAGTGAAGAAACGTGTCCTTCAAGACCAGTAATTGGAGTGATCAGAGGACCTTGAGGCAAGGCGTTGTTAGCCTACCGCTGATTAAGTCAATTATCACAGTCAGACTGAATATAGGCCTGCAGCATGTGATAAATTCGTGACTGAATGAATGATAACATTTCATTTGATGAATTAATTTTATTTATTATTAAGGGATCCTTCCAACTTTTATCCCATTATTTTCTTTAATAGCCTACTGTGGGGAAAAGTTTTGCGATATTGTGGACTTTCATTATAATTCTATGTTGAGTCCAAAGGAAAATTAGGACATAACACCCTTGATTAAAAGGTCAAAGTAAAGTGAAGGTAATGTATGGCACATTTGCACTGTGCATACAATACTAGGCAATACATTTTCCCCACAGGGTCAGTAAATGCAATTATTACATAACAACCTCAATCCCCTTCTCTTTTCTCACCATCATCATGCTCATTGCTCAGTCCCTATGGCAATGCTTGTACCCACCCATTCTATGCTATGAGGCTTTTTAACATGAGCACTTCGTTTTTTATATTCATTGATGATGTGCTGCTTTTCGTGTCTGTGTATCCTTTGTTGTGTTTTATTGTGTATTTATTGTTGTTGTTATGTATTGACTGGTTCAATCAAACGTGCCCTTTTGGGGATTAATAAAGAACTATCTTATTTTATTACATAACCAGGCCCATCTTCTTGCTACATGTTGGAAGCCACAAAATTAAATAGAACATTGTATCTTTATGCTGGAAACACTGTGTGCAGTAGGCCTACTGTCACTGTCGCCACGCACGGCATTGTCCCCCATGTAATGCAGACACAGAACAGGATGCAAATAGATATATAGGAAAACATTTGGAAGCCTAATTTTTGCATGTAGCAATTTGAGGAAAATCATAGAGCAAGATTACTTGTAAATTCATGTGATCTACATAATTGCAGCTAACTTAAATGTTGTCCCACTGAGACAAGCCTCATGTCAGTTAAAAGTGAAATGGACATGATATACACATAGTTAAACTAAGTGATGATAAAAAAAAATGTATTTTATATTTAGTTTCTTTTCCTGTATTCCATCCTTTTTTTGGACCATACCTAAATCATGACTCATGAGTCATAAACTGATTACACAATTGGCCTAATAACTTTTCATTTACACATGTTGGTTGTACAAGCAGAATTATATAACCCAATTTGGAATATATAGGCACCCATTAGATGTTCTAGTGTTGGACTACGACTGAGAGGCACACTCAAAGCACATTCTCTAAAAACATAAAATAAGCAAAAATCTATCATATATGAAAAGCCTTTACTCTCCTTAGGCCTACTCAGCTCTCTTCACAACCACAATGCTGTATTATTTCATCCAAACCAATTTAAAATATCCCACCTCACCTCAACACACTAGAATTATATGACAATCTCAATTCAAAGGCTTGTTGACATATGGGAAACAATGTTGCCTAACAGAACATTGCGGTCACTGCACATGAAACAGCTGATCATGTGACGTAACACTTTGACGTTTTGGGCATTCCTCTCATTTCCAGTGTGTAGCTGTACCTGACGAAGAGTACACTAGACTATCTGAACATGGCTTTAAATCGAAATCATTCTCAAAATGGAGGAGTTTTGATCAACAACGGCGAGAGGTTAGTGAATCATTAATCGCCACGAAGCTTACTTTCGGTAGCTTAGTTAACGTTAGCTGTTATGCTAATGTAAGCAAGATAGCTATCTAGCTTGCCAGCCAGCTCCGTACTTAGTGTTAATTATATCTGGCCAATGTCAGTTAGCAACTTTTTTTCATATAGCAAGCGCTATTTTATAGTGCTAACGTCAGTAGCTAGCTATCAGTCAGCAACGTCGTTGTTGGCCTTGCTGGCAGGAAAAGCTAGCTAAGTTCCAAGTCAGTCATCATTACTCCTTTGAAACGTGTTAAAGCTAACGTTAGCTAGATACATTTGCTTACTTTAGTCAAACTAACGTTAGATGTAAAAGTAATAAACTCTGGTTATACGTGTTAGCTAGCTAGCTAAATACGTTTGTTTTCCAGGGAGGTAGACTGACAGCAAAGTCAACAAAGAGCGAGCCGCCCCTACTAACGTACCACCTGAGTCTAAAGTAAACGTTTTGACAGAGGGTTAGGAAGTTGATAAAGTAACAGGAACTTAGGAAATATACGAAGAAAGGCAACTTTTCATAATAGTTAGAATTTACACATTCTGGAAGTGTCAGATTTAACCAACCAGCCAGTATGTGAAATGCCAATAATAGGCCTATGTGAAATGATGTAGACCATACAGAATCCCACTATGTCCCTTAACACTCGGTTCTGCTAGGATTCTACTACAGTATTTGTCCTATGGAGGACCTATCATACATACTATACCTATTTGTCTGTGAATTCACTAGACATGCCTAAACTGAACATGTATCCACCACTAGTGTGTTAAGGGAATGCAAAAATGTGGAGCTGTCCTTCAGCGATGTCACCAGCAAGACAGACCTGCTGAGGGGGACCAAGAAGGGGACTGTTTACCTCACTCCATACAGGGTATGTTTATTATCTGACCATGCTTCTTCTTCAATGAGGTTTAACAGCGGTTGGCATCCAATTTGTTGCATTACCGCCACCTACTAGACTGGAGTTCAACTCCCTTATCTTTCCTTGATAAAGAAAATATACCAAAGCAAAGAAATAACCTACCATCTACTTTCTTCACTGCCTCTGCATATGACTACTTCTTCTCTACTCTTACCCTGGATACCTCAACCTGCTTCTCTCGCACTGGACATGTCTGATCCCCAGCCCCATGGCCACCCCCACAATTAGCACACACCACCACTTCCCCCACTGCTTCACACTCCTTTGTCTCATGCCCTTCTGCACACTTCTCACACCTTGGAATCTCCCTCCTACACACTGCTGCCACATGCCCATAAGTTTGACACCTGTAACATCTTAAGGTATTCGGCACATATGCTCACACTGGATAACTTATATATCCTAACCTCACTTTCTCAGGAAAAGACTCAACTTAAAAACTCAAAAGAACAGAAAATGACTCTTCTGTTTCCCCACTCTCGCCACCCTGTTTACGTCGCACCAAACGATGAGCATCACACACACCGGGAATCATCTCCTTCAGTTGGTCAACTTTTACATTCACTGCTACCCCAGTAATCACTCCTCTCAATGGCACCCTTTTCTTAAGAGCGAAACAATTCACAATTCTTTCCCCCATTTGTTTAACTCTGAGCGCCTTCTCCCTCTGCCCAACAGAAACACAAACAATTATCACTAGACCACTTCTGGTTACCCTCACCGATTCCACTTTACCCAACGCTCTTTTCACCCATCTTGAAACCACAATTGGATCAGCCAAAAGGCAAGGATCCATTTTTTCCACAAACTTCACTCCTACTGTCACAGACTCATCTTTATCCTGACCCGCTGTGCAATCCTCGGGCTCCGAGTACTTCACCACACCTTCCACCTCCGACACATCACCCTCATTCACTTCCATTTCTACTCCTGTCTTCAGCTCACTTTGCTTACATTTCCTACCACTCTTCTTTAACAAACCTTCTCCCTTTTTCCTGCCATTTTTAACTGACTCAAACTCACAATCTTCCTCCATCTCTCTCTTAGACCTCCTCTGCCTCTCTTTTTCCCTCCATTCCTCCTCATTCATCCAAATATACGTCTCCTTATGATAATACTGCATTTCTCCAAACCTATATCTGTTTCTTGCCTTCTCTAAGGACTCAATTTTCCCCCTCCTTTCCCTTCCGGTGTCTATTCTATCCTCGGCCTTGACCTCTTCATTGCTCTCCTCTTCTGATCCGCTGTCCTCCTCTCCTGAATAACCATCGTCTTCCGATCCCTCATCCGAGCTGTTATCCTCACTATCATCGGGACTTACTCCCTTTCCAACTGCTCGTCTTTTCAGTGAAGACGCCATGCTCCACCCCTCAGTCGGTCAAGACCTCCCCATCTGACCATGCTGGTCCTGTGTGCCTGTTAGGATGTTGGAAGACAATCCTTCTTCTTCGATGAGGTTTAACGGCGGTTGGCATCCAATAAATGTTGCATTACCGCCTCCTACTAGACTGGAGTATAACTCCCTTATACTTTGCTTGAAAAAAATGTAAATAACAAAATCAACAAATACCCTACCATCTAACCCTGCACTCACTAAAAACCCACCACCCTACTCCACTATTTAAATCTATTTAGTCCTACCTCAAGCCAACAGCCTGAAAAGATGGGCAACCACCACTTAACACACCCTGTAACTCTTCTGACGTCAAGTCTCGCACAACCAAATACCTCTCTGCAGCTGCCACCACAACCAACATTTTCTGTGACTTACGTTCCATCCCTGCAGTACAGTTGATAACCATTGCTATAAATGCTGAAAATCTAATCTTACTGAAACATATATCACTTTTTGGCCTATCCCTCTGTACTGGTACAGTTCTACTACTCACACCACTCCTCTCAGGATCCCGCCCCTTGATCCATATTCTTCTACTTTCTTCACTGCCTCAGCATACGACAACTTCTGCACTACTCAAACCCTGGAAACCTCAACCTGCCTCTCTCGCGCTGGACATTTCTGATAACCAGCCCCATGGTTACCCCTACAATTAACACATACCACTACTTTCCCCAATGCTACACATTCCTTTGTCTCATGCCCTTCTGCACACTTCTCACACCTAGGAACCTCCCTCCTACACACTGCTGCCACATGCCCATAAGCTTGACACCTGTAACAGCGTAATGTATTTGGCACAAAAGCTTGTACGGGCTAACTTGTATATCCTAACATCACTTTGTTGGGCAAAGGCTCAACATCAAAACTCAAAAGGGGGCCTCCCGAGTGGCGCAGCGGTCTAAGGCACTGCATTGCAGTGCTAGAGGCGTCACTACAGACCTGGGTTCGATCCCGGGCTGTGTTGTAGCTGGCCGCGACTGGGAGACCAATGAGGTGGCGTACAATTGGCCCAGCGTCGTCCGGGTTAGGGGAAGGTTTGGCTGTCCGGGATGTCCTTGTCCCATCGCGCTCTAGCGACCCCTTGTGGCGGGCCGGGCGCCTGTAAGCTGACTTCGGGCGCCTGTAAGCTGACTTCAGTCGCCAGCTGGACGGTGTTTCCTCCAACACATTGGTACGGCTGGCTTCCGGGTTAAGCGAGCAGTGTGTCAAGAAGCAGTGCGGCTTGGCAGGGTCGTGTTTCGGAGGACGCATGGCTCTCGACCTTCGCCTCTCCCAAGTCCGTAGGGGAGTTGCAGCGATGGGACAAGACTGTAACTACCATTGGATATCACGAAAAAGGACAGACAACGACTCTTCTGTTTCACAACTCAGGCTACCCTGTCTGCGTCGCATCAAACGACAAGCATCACAAACTGGAAGACAATCCATTGCTCTGCGTCCATTTTATTGCCCTCTTTCTCTCTGTTTGTCCTCGTTTCAGTTGGTGTTTGTGTCCAGTAATACCAAGGACAGCCTGGGGTCTGTGATGTTCCCATACTACCTGATGAAGGGCTGCAGCATCGAGCAACCAGTCTTTGCCGCCAATTACATCAGGGGCACAGTTTCTGCTGAGGCTGGAGGTAGGCAGCAGTTTGTTGTCCTCCCGTAGCATTCAACACCATAATGAGGAAAGAACTGTAGAGCATGCAAAGTGTGTATGGCCTCCAGCCCCAGGTATGGCCTGATGTATCCTAGGAATACATGCAGAAGTGAATCAGTGACGCAAGGGTGATTTGCCAAGGCCAGATATTTTCAGAGGCTGACATCAGTCTGTAAACCACAATCTCATTTTACTTTACAATGTCTGTCTGTGTCAAAGTTTTTAGCAGCAGTAGTAGAAATTGAAGTGTGACATCTCCAAGGCACTGATTATAATTCAATATCAGACTTCCAATTTAATGCAAAGACAAGTACACAGTGCTCATCAATGTATTAACAGTCCTTTCTTTGGTTTCAGGAGGCTGGGAAGGACAGGCTAGCTTCAAGATGTCTTTTTCTAGTGGGGGAGCCATCGAGTTAGGTCAGCACCTCTTCAAACTGGCAACAAATGGTAAGTAATTTTATGACTGTCATGTTTGTCAGTACAGGGCCTATTTGTCATTCAACATATCTGCTTTACTCAGTTTATATCGTACAATTAAAGAATTCATTAAACATGTACATCATGAAAGCACTTCCTAGTAATGCAGTCAAAGTTTGTTATATTTGTTAGGCTACATATTTGTTATACATGTTACTCTTTTTGTCAAGTCCAGTCTGTATTTAGGTTTAACCTTCAACTTTGTTTTAGCATCTCGTGCCCCTCCTGCTCAAAGCGGAGGTGCCTCCTATGGCTACCCCTCACCTGGAGTGATGAATGGCTATGGCCCGCCACCTGTTCCTCAGAACTACCCATATGCACCCCCACCCCAGCAGAATGGTTTCTACCAGGCTCCCCCAGGCGACATGGGCTATCCCTACCCTTTGGCAGCCGCAGGTCTGTTTTTAAAGAACGTTATCATCACTATAAAACTATGTTATGCAGGCTTGGGTCATAATAATTGAGAATCAAATGCTGTAATGCTAGCAGATTGACATTTACATCAGAGATTGCATAGCACTTAAATATGGAAATATTTTGGATAATGCCTCCATTCTTATGAGTGTATGAATTTGATTGATTGGTGTCAATATTTATAACTACTTGAAGTAAAGATGTGTCCCCAAGGCTATTATGAGTATTTTGGGTATTCTCTCTCGTGTTGCAGGAATGTACCCATCTGCCCCTGCCTACATGGCCCCACCTCCCCCGTATCCTGGGCCCCCCCAAAACTGGGCTGCTCCCCCTGCAGGTCTGTCTCTCTGTCTCTTTCTGTATGTCTGCATCGCTGCATCTGTCTGATCCCATCAGTCTGCTTCAATATGACGCACATGACGCATGGCACTGAGAAAGGAGTGCTGATGTCGTAACCGGTACACATCATATTAAAAAGGAGAAACAAACAAAATAACTCTCACCCCTAGTCTCCCTTACCCCATGAAACAACCCAGTTGGCCTAAACTCAGTACGCCTCATTTAGATGTCAGTTGTGTGTCTATTTGTGGGTTTTGGAAAATTGAAAGAGAGTTGGAAGTGTGCCTCTGTGAATCATTCTGTCTGGAAGATGTCTTGTCACGAGTGTCCTGCTGCAATATACTGTGCTGAGTGTGCTCCATTGTCTCTCCTACTCCACAGTTACAGTAGCATGTGCTTCTGTGCATTAATCGCCCGTAATTTCTCTCTCCCTGATCCTCAGGTAATGCCAAGGCAGCAGAGGCAGCAGGCAGCGCCTATTACAACCCCAACAACCCCCACAATGTCTACATGCCGATGGTAAGGGACCTGTTATTCTCTCCATGTCCATTCAGTGCATGCACTTTGTGCTGTGTTGATGTTTTCAGTTCAGTATTTTAAAGATATTCTATCACTGTTTATTCTCACATAGGAACAGCCTCCTCCCTATGCGCCTTCTGCCCCTCCTGCTCCTTACCCAGGCTATCCAGAGAAGAAGAACAACTAAAGCTCAATAACCATCATGTTGAGTACCTCCCTTCCCCTAATAAACACAACAGCAAATGATTAAGGAGATGATAATTATTAGACTGTAAAGGAAAGTATAAAGTACTACATTGACAAAAAGGCAAGATTATTTTTAATCTTAAGTAATATTTAAGTAATTTTGGGGCACAACAATGTTGGTACATTTTCTTATAGACATTTTCAAATGATGAATGTTTCCTTTTTAATCATGAGTAAAGCTTTATTTCACCCCCCTCCCACTCAGTTTATTTTATATGGTAACTTGCCAACTAAATGGTTATTCACTTAACAGATAAGTATTAAATCTTTCCAGTTATCATGGTGGGCTCTCTCTCCTTCAGTATGTTAGAATGTGGAACTGTCTGGTTCTTGGGAAAGGGTATCTAACTGCCCTGTTGAGTTGAACTACATGTGATGGGCAGTATGGGGAATGTATAGGCATTAAATATTTACAGAATTTTTTTAATCCAGAGGTTTGTTACCAAAATACATTTGATACATTTTCGATTAAAATTATTAAGCTTATTAACAAAACGACAATTTCTATTCCTACTAGTATTGTAAAGTATTTTTACATTCACTTTCAGAGTAAGTGTTTCCATTGTGTTTGTGCGTGGTTTAAGTTCGTTCCAGAGAGCATTGAATGAAAGCTGAACGTCCCAGTACTCTCAATGCACACCACACCTTTCTACATTATTTCTGGCTTTTTATTGAAGGAAGGAAGTGCATGTTGTTTGAATATGGGAATTGGATGGAGTACTGACATGTACCGCTACATATATGAGATTATTGGTAATGTGCGATGTTCCTAGATCTCGCAAATAACTTGTATTGAGCCTAGAGATGATGTTGTAACTGGTCACATGAATAACCCATGCCCCAGTCAAACCCTGTATATTGTATTGATGAATGCAAAGCCCGGCTGAAACCAAAACCCTACTCTCTGTGTAATTACACAAGTGTGGGGTTACTAGGCCGTGTATTTATTTAGCCGTTAGCCCGCTACACAGTGCTTTCTTGCAGTTGTGACGAATTAACCTGTGAAAACCACTAATTTATTCCTGATTAAACTGGGTTGTAGTGACTTTTCTCAGAGTGCATAGAGAGGACATTTTGTACTAGTTTTAGGTTAGAGGTTTGGTTGGTTATAATTATTATCTGCTTAAATTAATCAAATGTCTGTGAAATATCTTGTTTGTAAACCCCATTCCTTATTTGGAGTTCTTCATATTGATTCAAAATCTAATAATGAATAATAAATAGATGTTTATGTAAAACCTATCCAAAACAGTGGTGTACCAGTATTTTAAGTATTATTTTTTGTTTGTATAGAACTAAAAAATAAAAATAAACGTCAGTATTGCACAAAAAATCTTATTAGTAGTATCTTGAATAACATAATTAATATGATATGAAACACTATCAAACCATGACGATATCGTCAATCCATATTTTCACAGAAAATCACACACTATACAGAGGTATTTTTAAATAGTTTCAAGAATCATAATAAATAACATTACAATTCCAAGACTTCAAATACAAGCACACCAAAACATTCACTACACACAACTGCTGTCTTGAATAATGTTAATGTGATCATCACAGAAGGATTAGACATCTCGAAAGATAACATTTAAGGAATGACTAATATATTTCTCCTTCATATCCTCCCCACCAACTAATTCATACTAAGGAAAACATTTGACTATCACTACTCTATGGCTCAATTCCTAATTTATTTCCAATTCCCTCCCTTGGGAAAAGGGTGCTTTTTAAAACTTAATTTAATGACTTATTGAATACTTAACTGTAATTTTGTTTTTATGGTGTGTGACGTGAAGCATAATTTAATTAGACTGCTGAATAGTGATATGTGTACAGCCTGATTTAATGTGCTTTTCTTCCAAGCACTATGAAGCATATTTTAAGCGGAGTGTCAACCCCTGGGTGTACAAAATTTGAACTTGAGTTAATGATGTACCATCTGTACCACCTATAACACACAGCAGTACTTTGTGGTTAGTGGCTCCTACTACTAGGCCACTTAATATCCAGTTACTGGTAATGGTACTGTACTATTGCACTACTTTGGGCCAGTAACTATATAGCCCGCTGCCCATCCCTCCCCTTATGACCTTTCAATAGTCTAATAGTATTCTTTGCATCACCTCTCCTTCATTTGCACTGATTTGAAAACAAATCCCATATTATTTTCACACATCCTATTTTTTTGGGATGAAGATCAAGATGTTGAGTAATCAGTGAAGACGAAGGAGAGGAGATGATGAGAGGAAGCGACTATAGACTATTATTAAGAGTCAGTCTTAATAATGCTGCCCTTATGGCTCCTCCTGTAGGAACCACACCTCGTTGCGTCGGCCGTAGGGTTTCATTGGCGGGTTGTAGGTGCAGCAGAAGTACTGTTTCCGCTGAAAAGGGGCAGTCTCACCCAGAGTTTTGGTTAGGCGAGAGGCCTCTGCCCGATACTCAGTCTCCCCTGCAAAGCCTCCAAACTGCCTGTGAAAAGAAAGGTGAGGTGGGTTGGAAAGGAGAGAGAAAGAGGATATGTAATCAAATAAATTATGAATATTAAAGTACATTTTGTATCGTAAAGAATTAAAAAACAAAGTTTTTTTTATTTTTTATTCCCATGAATTCCAAAATGTGCATATGAAATGATGGCATGTGCTTGTCAGGGAAGGTGAAGACTGCATGGAGACACCCACAGTGAGTAGACGGTCATGCCGGGTCGATCCTCGATCCTGATGGCACTGTCGGTGGGCACAGGGGGACTGACTTGGTAGTTGGTGGGAATCCTGAGGCTAACCACCAAACGGCGTGACATCACACCATCGTCCCTGGGATACACTGTGATGATAACCGGTGCTGTCGTCCCCATTGCCTCCCCTTGGAAAGAAAGATACAGAGGACAGATAGATGGGATGGCAGACAACTTACTGCAACAGTGTTATTATGTGTACCGGAGCGCCAAGTCTAGGTCCAAAAGGCTTCTTAACAGCTTCTACCCACAAGCCATAAGACTCCTGAACAGCTAATCATGGCTACCCGGACTATTTGCATTGCCCCACAACCCACCCCACCCCAACCCCCTCTTTTATGCTGCTGCTACTCTGTTTATTATTTATGCATCGTCACTTTAATACTTATCTATTTTTTACTTAACACTTTTATTTTTATTTGTATTTTATTTTCTTAAAACTGCATTATTGGTTAAGGGCTTGTAAGTAAGAATTTCACTGTAAGGTCTACCTGTTGTATTCGGCAAATGTGGCAAATAAAATTTGATTTGATCAAGTTCATTGCCTCTTAGGCCCAGTTTCATACTGACCTCTAGCATCAAACAGAGTAGACACTTCTTAAGTCACCCTTGAAGATCTGAAACACTATCTAACCCTCTGGTAGACTAGGAAGAGTTTTCCCCATATTGCTTGCTTACATCAATACTTTCAGATATGCACATTATATCTGTGGCTCGATTCAATCCGTAGCGCTGAAGAGCTGTGCTACAGCGCGATAGAAATGTAAAGGCAATGTTAGAGCCGAGCCCCTAGACCTTTCTGAGTTTAGGGCCACTGACTGACAGGACAGGCCCTGCTCTCTGATTGGCTCACCTTGGTCGTTGCTTCCCCCAATGTACACGAGCAGCTTCCTCACTAGCTCCCCCGTCACCTGGTCAAAGGTCCGCCCCTCTGAGCTCACTGAGGCATACTTTGCACCATCGTACCTCCGCACTTCGTAGCTGACCCCCTCCTGGGGAAGAGAGCGGGAGGCCAAACGTGATTCACCAATGACACACATGTTGACAAACTGTTCAGAGGGAAGGAAGCCACACACTACTGGGGGGTTAGAGGGAGGTGGGGCTGTGATTGGCGATATGCAATGAGCAGAATCTGTGCTCACTGATGCCGGTGTAACACTTGGAGTGGAAACGAACAGAGGACAGCCAAATGCCCCCAGAAAAGGATCTAGATCAAACATATTACGCTGATTTGATTCCAGTTCTTTCCTGCTCTGCTCTCAGGGCCCCATAGGGTTTAATGAAGCCTAGAGAGAATAATGGGACAGAGATGCCTGTTCTTACATAAGGCCAGACCATAGGGGCACGCACGAACGCACACGGCAGAGTGGGGTTAATGTGGAGTGTACACACACTCACTGACTTGCTGCCTGTTCTTATACATGTTATGGTGTACTTGACCTAAGAGTTAGGCTTATGCTGAGAAACATCAACTATTAAATAACAGAGGAACGTTACATTTCACACACTCCATAACCAGTCTTGAGTAAATCTGTTCCACTGAAAGGGACCTCAATGGTCACATTTTTTAAACCAAATAATTTTGTATTTAGATCGAATACACTAAGTTATCCCTTGTGTTGTAAATCAATCACGCTGAATAAGAATGCCTGCTACATGACTACTTACAGTGGGGAAAAAAAGTATTTAGTCAGCCACCAATTGTGCAAGTTCTCCCACTTAAACAAATGAGAGAGGCCTGTAATTTTCATCATAGGTACACGTCAACTATGACAGACAAATTGAGATTTTTTTCCCCAGAAAATCACATTGTAGGATTTTTAATGAATTTATTTGCAAATTATGGTGGAAAATAAGTATTTGGTCACCTACAAACAAGCAAGATTTCTGGCTCTCACAGACCTGTAACTTCTTCTTTAAGAGGTTCCTCTGTCCTCCACTCGTTACCTGTTTTAATGGCACCTGTTTGAACTTGTTATCAGTATAAAAGACACCTGTCCACAACCTCAAACAGTCACACTCCAAACTTCACTATGGCCAAGACCAAAGAGCTGTCAAAGGACACCAGAAACAAAATTGTAGACCTGCACCAGGCTGGGAAGACTGAATCTGCAATAGGTAAGTAGCTTGGTTTGAAGAAATCAACTGTGGGAGCAATTATTAGGAAATGGAAGACATACAAGACCACTGATAATCTCCCTCGATCTGGGGCTCCACGCAAGATCTCACCCCGTGGGGTCAAAATGATCACAAGAACGGTGAGCAAAAATCCCAGAACCACACGGGGGGACCTAGTGAATGACCTGCAGAGAGCTGGGACCAAAGTAACAAAGCCTACCATCAGTAACACACTACGCCGCCAGGGACTCAAATCCTGCAGTGCCAGACGTGTCCCCCTGCTTAAGCCAGTACATGTCCAGGCCCGTTTGAAGTTTGCTAGAGTGCATTTGGATGATCCAGAAGGGGATTGGGAGAATGTCATATGGTCAGATGAAACCAAAATAGAACTTTTTGGTAAAAACTCAACTCGTCGTGTTTGGAGGACAAAGAATGCTGAGTTGCATCCAAAGAACACCATACCTACTGTGAAGCATGGGGGAGGAAACATCATGCTTTGGGGCTGCTTTTCTGCAAAGGGACCAGGACGACTGATCCGTGTAAAGGAAAGAATGAATGGGGCCATGTATCGTGAGATTTTGAGTGAAAACCTCCTTCCATCAGCAAGGGCATTGAAGATGAAACGTGGCTGGGTCTTTCAGCATGACAATGATCCCAAACACACCGCCCGGGCAACGAAGGAGTGGCTTCGTAAGAAACATTTCAAGGTCCTGGAGTGGCCTAGCCAGTCTCCAGATCTCAACCCCATAGAAAATCTTTGGAGGGAGTTGAAAGTCCGTGTTGCCCAGCGACAGCCCCAAAACATCACTGCTCTAGAGGAGATCTGCATGGAGGAATGGGCCAAAATACCAGCAACAGTGTGTGAAAACCTTGTGAAGACTTACAGAAAACGTTTGACCTGTGTCATTGCCAACAAAGGGTATATAACAAAGTATTGAGAAACTTTTGTTATTGACCAAATACTTATTTTCCACCATAATTTGCAAATAAATTCATTAAAAATCCTACAATGTGATTTTCTGGATTTGTTTTTCTCAATTTGTCTGTCATAGTTGACGTGTACCTATGATGAAAATTACAGGCCTCTCTCATCTTTTTAAGTGGGAGAACTTGCACAATTGGTGGCTGACTAAATACTTTTTTCCCCCACTGTATAATGCAATGGAAATACTAGATTATGCATTAAACTCTATTTAAAACTAGGGCTGTACATACATAGAAGGCAACAATTAGGGCTGTGATGATACCAGTATAGCAATATTTTTTCCATGGCAAAAATATAAACACAAAGCAGACTAAACTCTTTGGTTCTTTAAAAACCTGCTGTATTTAACATATTGTGTGCTATAGTTTGGAAAATAAATAAATGTGACTGGATGACAACATAATGATGTTTGTTTCCAACATTAGGGCTGTTTTCATAAAGAAGTTATATCTGCTTCGTGTTTTGTTGCCTTGCCTTGCCGCGTCACTAACAAGTATCACTGAACAGGCATCTCTGGTATCGTCTTGGCCCTAGCAACAATATTGATATGGGATTAATTGTATTAACTGATACAGGGATTGAACTGTATTGCTGATTAACTAAAAGGTTTGTAGCTAAAAGGTTTATTTTACTCCAGCTGGTCTAATTGCGATGTCAAGAACTTGTTCATAGTGCTTCTGACAGTGAGCTCCAAAAGTATTGGGACAGTGACACATTTTGTTTTGTTTTGGCTCTGTACTCCAGCACTTTGGATTTGAAATGATACAATGACTATGAGGTTAAAGTGCAGACTGTCAGCTTGAGGGTATTTTCATCCTTATTGGGTGAACCATTTAGATACAGCACTTTTTGTACATAGTAGGCCGATTTTAGGGGACCAAAAGTATTTGGACAAATTCACTTATATGTGTATTAAAGTAGTAAAAAGTTAAGTATTTGGTCCCATATTCATAGCACGCAATGACTACATCAAGCTTGTGACTACAAATTTGTTAGATGCATTTGTTGCTTGTTTTGGTTGTGTTTTAGATTATTTTGTGCCTAATAGAAATGAATGGTAAATAATGTATTGTGTCATTTTGGAGTCACTTTTATTGTAAATAAGCATAGAAAATGTTTCTACACTTCTACATTAATGTGGATGCTACCATGATTACGGATAATCCTGAATGAATCGTGAATAATGATGAGCGAGAAAATATAAAAGTGTTTAGAAACATTCTATTCTTATTTACAATAAAAGTCTCCTAAAATGGGGGGACTATGTACAATAAGTGCTGTAATTTCTAAACGGTTCACCCGATATGGATGAAAATACCCTCAAATTAAAGCACACAGTCTGCACTTTACCCTAATAGTCATTCTATCATTTCAAATCCAAAGTGCTGGAGTACAGAGCCAAAACTACAACAACATTCACTGTCCCAATACTTTTGGAGCTCACTGTGTATGTCACTGTGACCAACATTAACAATACATGTAGATGACATGTTCCAACAGCAATAATTGAACACTTTGTTCCTGAGTTCAGTCTAAAGGTGCAATTAGTGTGTGTGCTTAGCTGGAATCCTGCAACCTCTGTATATAATTACTCTGTGTCTCAGCTGGGTAGACGTGGGCCATAATTATTGTGGATGTGCGAATATTAGCGATTCATTTCATATTCAACCCACTCTCTTTCTTTCTCTAACTTTTAAACAAATGGTTTTAATTAGTTTGAATGTCACCACTCAATGTCATGTGAAGTTTGTAAACCTCTTACAGAGAGAAGTTGACATTTGAATCTTACATGACAACTATATCCTCTAAAACCATTCAGTTGGCTTGGAGTGTGAGCCTGTCTTGTGTATCAAGAAATGGATAATGTGCTGTCATTATATAATAAGCATACTGTGATGTCAACTTGTCCATCTAATCAAATGTCTTGTCATTACTAAACAATGCATCGTGCCAAGTAAGATAATTTCAGAGGAATTAAAACATTGCGTAATATCAATACTGTGTGGAGAACAAAAAACATGAAATTAAAAAGAATAGCGTTTAAAGTTAGAATCCTTAGTTGAAACAATAACATAGAGGTCACCCGCCTCTGTTTTGGTAAAAAGCTAAGGGATGGGCCTGGAGAAATGTAACCTCTCTCAAAGTCATAGACAGAGATATGGATGCAAGGACTGACCATCCATGATATCAAAATGATAGTTTTAACCATGTTTTTAGGCTATACAGTGTTTGTTTACATTTATGTTGTTTACAAACATTGTGGTGATGGGCTAGGACAGTTGAGGGTACGACAGTTGAACTAAGCTCATGAGGCATTTATGTTATATTCTTCAAGAATCAATGGGTATATATCCAAAAATGGATATAGCAACTAAGGATTCTAGCTTTAAAGCCATCTCCTTCCATTTGTAAGCCCTGAAATATGAGGGCCCACCAAGGTGTGTGTGTGTGTGTGTGTGTGCATGCTTCTGAGCATGTGCAGACAGACAGTTCTCCTGTATTCAATGTCAGTTTTAATTAAGAGGGTACGGTGTCAGACTCAAGTTCAACTCTGATTGGGTGTCCGTGTGAGAAGTTAACAGATTTAGCACTGACTGACTTCAAAACTGTCAATAGCCTGTCTATCGCCTATTTAATGGCCACTCATGTGCCTATTGATACAAAGTCTCTCTTTTTCATTTTCTTCATACAGTGTTTTTGGTCTTCTGGTTGCCTGTTATCGATTGAAGTAGTTCCAGATTCATGATCAAATCAAATCAAATCAAATTTTATTGGCCACATGCGCCGAATACAACAGGTGCAGACATTACAGTGAAATGCTTACTTACAGCCCTTAACCAACAGTGCATTTAAAAATAAAACAACAACAAAAAAAGTGTTGAGAAAAAAAGAGCAGAAGTAAAATAAAATAACAGTAGGGAGGCTATATATACAGGGGGGTACCGGTGCAGAGTCAATGTGCGGGGGCACCGGCTAGTTGAGGTAGTTGAAGTAATATGTACATGTGGGTAGAGTAAAAGGATGGGGTGGGGGGGCAGTGCAAATAGTCCGGGTAGCCATGATTAGCTGTTCAGGAGTCTTATGGCTTGGGGGTAGAAGCTGTTGAGAAGTCTTTTGGACCTAGACTTGGCACTCCGGTACCGCTTGCCGTGCGGTAGCAGAGAGAACAGTCTATGACTAGGGTGGCTGGAGTCTTTGACAATTTTGAGGGCCTTCCTCTGACACCGCCTGGTATAGAGGTCCTGGATGGCAGGAAGCTTGGCCCCAGTGATGTACTGGGCCGTACGCACTACCCTCTGTAGTGCCTTGCGGTCGGAGGCCAAGCAGTTGCCATACCAGGCGGTGATGCAACCAGTCAGGATGCTCTCGATGGTGCAGCTGTATAATTTTTTTGGGATCTGAGGACCCATGCCAAATCTTTTCAGTCACCTGAGGGGGAATAGGCTTTGTCGTGCCCTCTTCATGACTGTCTTGGTGTGTTTGGACCATGATAGTTCGTTGGTGATGTGGACACCAAGGAACTTGAAGCTCTCAACCTGTTCCACTACAGCCCCGTCGATGAGAATGGGGGCGTGCTCAGTCCTCTTTTTTTCCCACAATCATCTCCTTTGTCTTGGTCACGTTGAGGGAGAGGTTGTTATCCTGGCACCACACGGCCAGGTCTCTGACCTCCTCCCTATAGGCTGTCTCATCGTTGTCGGTGATCAGGCCTACCACTGTTGTGTCGTTGGCAAACTTAATGATGGTGTTGATGGTTTTGGCTCTGAACAGGGAGTACAGGAGGGGACTGAGCACGCACCCCTGAGGGGCCCCCGTGTTGAGGATCAGTGTGGCAGATGTGTTGTTACCTACCCTTACCACCTGGGGGCGGCCCGTCAGGAAGTCCAGGATCCAGTTGCAGAGGGAGGTGTTTAGTCCCAGGATCCTTAGCTTAGTGATGAGCTTTGAGGGCACTATGGTGTTGAATGCTGAGCTGTAGTCAATGAATAGCATTCTCACGTAGGTGTTCCTCTTGTCCAGGTGGGAAAGGGCAGTGTGGAGTGCAATAGAGATTGCATCATCTGTGGATCTGTTGGGGCGGTATGCAAATTGGAGAGGGTCTAGGGTTTCTGGGATAATGCTGTTGATGTGAGCCATGACCAGCCTTTCAAAGCACTTCATGGCTACAGACGTCAGTGCTACGGGTCGATAGTCATTTAGGCAGGTTATCTTAGAGTCCTTGGGCACGGGGACTATGGTGGTCTGCTTGAAACATGTTGGTATTACAGACTCAGTCAGGGACATGTTGAAAATGTCAGTGAAGACACTTGCCAGTTGGTCAGCACATGCTCGGAGTACACGTCCTGGTAATCCGTCTGGCCCTGCGGCCTTGTGAATGTTGACCTGCTTAAAAGTCTTACTCACATCGGCTACGGAGAGCGTGATCACATAGTCATCCGGAACAGCTGGTGCTCTCATGCATGCTTCAGTGTTGCTTGCCTCGAAGCGAGCATAGAAGTGGTTTAGCTCGTCTGTAAGTCTTGTGTCACTGGGCAGCTCGCGGCTGTGCTTCCCTTTGTAGTTTGTAATAGTTTTCAAGCCCTGCCACATCCGACGAGCGTCAGAGCCAGTGTAGTACGATTCAATCTTTCTCCTGTATTGACTCTTTGCCTGTTTGATGGTTCGTCGGAGGGCATAGCGGGATTTCTTATAAGCGTCCGGGTTAGAGTCCCGCTCCTTGAAAGCGGCAGCTCTACCCTTTAGCTCAGTGCGGATGTTTCCTGTAATCCATGGCTTCTGGTTGGGGTATGTACGTACGGTCACTGTGGGGACGACATCATCGATGCACTTATTGATGAAGCCAGTGACTGATGTGGTGTACTCCTCAATGCTATCTGAAGAATCCCGGAACATGTTCCAGTCTGTGCTAGCAAAACAGTCCTGTAGCTTAGCATCTGCGTCATCTGACCACTTTTTTATTAACCGAGTCACTGGTGCTTCCTGCTTTAGTTTTAGCTTATAAGCAGGAATCAGGAGGATAGAGTTATGGTCAGATTTGCCAAATGGAGGGCGAGGGAGAGCTTTGTATGCGTCTCTGTGTGTGGAGTAAAGGTGGTCTAGAGTTTTTTTCCCTCTGGTTGCACATTTAACATGCTGGTAGAAATTAGGTAGAACGGATTTAAGTTTCCCTGCATTAAAGTCCCCGGCCACTAGGAGCGCTGCATCTGGATGAGCGTTTTCCTGTTGATTTATGGCCTTATACAGCTCATTCAGTGCAATCTTAATGCCAGCATTGGTTTGTGGTGGTAAATAGACAGCTATGAAAAATATAGATGAAAACTCTCTTGGTAAATAGTGTGGTCTACAGCTTATCATAAGATACTCTACCTCAGGCGAGCAAAACCTCGAGACTTCCTTAGTATTTGATTTTGTGCACCAGCTGTTGTTTACAAATATACACAGACCGCCACCCCTTGTCTTACCGGATTCAGCCGTTCTATCCTGCCGATGTAGCGTATAGCCCGCTAGCTGTACAGTGGGGAAAGAAAGTATTTAGTCAGCCACCAATTGTGCATGTTCTCCCACTTAAAAAGATGAGAGAGGCCTGTAATTTTCATCATAGGTACACGTCAACTATGACAGACAAAATGAGAAAAAAAAATCCTGAAAATCACATTGTAGGATTTTTAATGAATTTATTTGCAAATTATGGTGGAAAATAAGTATTTGGTCAATAACAAAAGTTTCTCAATACTTTGTTATATACCCTTTGTTGGCAATGACACAGGTCAAACGTTTTCTGTAAGTCTTCACAAGGTTTTCACACACTGTTGCTGGTATTTTGGCCCATTCCTTCATACAGATCTCCTCTAGAGCAGTGATGTTTTGGGGCTGTCGCTGGGCAACACGGACTTTCAACTCCCTCCAAAGATTTTCTATGGGGTTGAGATCTGGAGACTGGCTAGGCCACTCTAGGACCTTGAAATGCTTCTTACGAAGCCACTCCTTCGTTGCCCGGGCGGTGTGTTTGGGATCATTGTCATGCTGAAAGACCCAGCCACGTTTCATCTTCAATGCCCTTGCTGATGGAAGGTTTTCACTCAAAATCTCACGATACATGGCCCCATTCATTCTTTCCTTTACACGGATCAGTCGTCCTGGTCCCTTTGCAGAAAAACAGCCCCAAAGCATGATATTTCCACCCCCATGCTTCACAGTAGGTATGGTGTTCTTTGGATGCAACTCAGCATTCTTTGTCCTCCAAACACGACGAGTTGAGTTTTTACCAAAAAGTTCTATTTTGGTTTCATCTGACCATATGACATTCTCCCAATCCTCTTCTGGATCATCCAAATGCACTCTAGCAAACTTCAGACGGGCCTGGACATGTACTGGCTTAAGCAGGGGGACACGTCTGGCACTGCAGGATTTGAGTCCCTGGCGGCGTAGTGTGTTACTGATGGTAGGCTTTGTTACTTTGGTCCCAGCTCTCTGCAGGTCATTCACTAGGTCCCCCCGTGTGGTTCTGGGATTTTTGCTCACCGTTCTTGTGATCATTTTGACCCCACGGGGTGAGATCTTGCGTGGAGCCCCAGATCGAGGGAGATTATCAGTGGTCTTGTATGTCTTCCATTTCCTAATAATTGCTCCCACAGTTGATTTCTTCAAACCAAGCTGCTTACCTATTGCAGATTCAGTCTTCCCAGCCTGGTGCAGGTCTACAATTTTGTTTCTGGTGTCCTTTGACAGCTCTTTGGTCTTGGCCATAGTGGAGTTTGGAGTGTGACTGTTTGAGGTTGTGGACAGGTGTCTTTTATACTGATAACAAGTTCAAACAGGTGCCATTAATACAGGTAACGAGTGGAGGACAGAGGAGCCTCTTAAAGAAGAAGTTACAGGTCTGTGAGAGCCAGAAATCTTGCTTGTTTGTAGGTGACCAAATACTTATTTTCCACCATAATTTGCAAATAAATCCATTAAAAATCCTACAATGTGATTTTCAGGAAAAAAAAAATCTCAATTTGTCTGTCATAGTTGACGTGTACCTATGATGAAAATTACAGGCCTCTCTCATCTTTTTAAGTGGGAGAACTTGCACAATTGGTGGCTGACTAAATACTTTTTTCCCCCACTGTATGTTATCCATGTCGTCGTTCAGCCACGACTCGGTAAAACATAAGATATTACAGTTTTTAATGTCCCGTTGGTAGGATAACCGTAATCTTAGGTCATCCAATTTGTTCTCCAATGATTGAAGATTGGCTAATAGGATTGATGGAAGCGGCAGTTTACTCGCTCGCCGTCGGATCCTTACAAGGCACCCCGACCTAGGTCCACGATATCTCCGTCTCTTCCTCATGCGAATGACTGGGATTTTCTTTGTCAGGCCAATGTCTGTAAATGTGTCTGTCAGTGTCACTTGATTCCACGCTCTCTCAGTCAATTGATCTGGCAGTCCTCTTTGCTTTCATCTGTCTGGCTTTGTCTTGTCTCTAAGGTAGTATTTGATTAAGAACTCTGTCAGGGTGCACAAGTAAATTATATGGAAGCTCGTACATCACTAGTTTCACCAAACCCTTTCCCAACCAACCAACCTCAAGAATTATCTGTCGCTATCTGTCTGTCTCTCTCAGAGAACACAACCTTGCCTTCAAGTGTAGCAGTATACACAGTGGTGCCACTACTGAGGTAATGGGGAACACACACACAGAGATCTGCCCCTACCCCCTACTATGCTTTCATCTGTCTGACTTTGTCTTGTCTCTAAGGTAGTATTTGATTAAGAACTCTGTCAGGGTGCACAAGTAAATTATATGGAAGCTCGTACATCACTAGTTTCACCAAACCCTTTCCCAACCAACCAACCTCAAAAATTATCTGTCGCTATCTGTCTGTCTCTCTCAGAGAACACAACCTTGCCTTCAAGTGTAGCAGTATACACAGTGGTGCCACTACTGAGGTAATGGGGAACACACACACACACACACAGAGATCTGCCCCTACCCCCTACTATGAGCTCACAGGTGCCAGGAGATAAGGTGTAATTAATAATGGTTGGTTTCAAAAGATCAAACACTTTAAAGGTATTGGTATTACAGAACCCTTTAAATGCATAATACATAGGCCTACTGATAATCAAAATTGATTTTTCTTGAGATCATGGTAGGATGGGGCTATGGAAGGTTTGGGGCCAGTAGGCTAGTTTCACTGCAATCAGTGACTAACAAATTAAACATTTCTTAGAATAAAAAAATATGAGCGAGATACTGAAGAGATCTCTCTGTAATGACCAGACAGTTGTTTTATGCACCAAACAAGACGGAGGTGTACAGTGGTGCGCGAGATCAAGTGATGCAATGCTTGACTGACAGACACACACACTTAATTTATGTCAAGTTGAAACTGACAGGTCAAGGTGTATCCTACCTTGGTCTCGCTGCTGAGCAATTTGTAGTCCGTTTCTTCGGTGTTCCCGAAAATTGTATTCTTTATCATTCCAAACATCGCGCACTGGCCAGGTCACCACTCTGCTGCGCCTGTTGTCCCTTTATCCTATCTTATGTTGCCGCCTGTGTTTCTGTAGCTTTTGCTTCCTTTGTGAAATAACGTTCTTATTTCATAATCTAGGCTACCTTCTTATTTTTCGCCTCCTTTTAAAATCACATACAGAAGGAGATTCTATTCAACTATGTTGTACACTACTTTCCTTGATCCATGGACTTATTGGGCAAATCAAATCCTATATCTATTCAAAAATCCATTATTTTCCGCTATTTATATAGATGTTGTTACCTAGTCGTCCAACTAGGTTGAAATAGTGAATCTTCCTCCAAGCTCACTAGATGAGTTGACGAATTACAGCCACACGAATATAAACAACTGTCTCCGCCCTCCCTTCCCCGCTTCGACTCTTGGTTTTCTACCCTTTCCACTTAATATCTAACCTACTTTTCATTCACTTAACGTTAGTGATTCCCACCGATTGTCGTGCACATTATTGCAGGCAGTAGCATGGCCTAGTTTATTTAATTCGTGTTTAGATCTCCACTGCGTAAGGTTATACTCGCATTAAACATTCATACACTGAATACTTAATGTAGCGGTGTAGCCTACTGTAAGTAGTGATACAGAATCGTGATTGAAATGAGAACCTGTCATTCGATTTTCACATACCATCTCAAAACATTCACATAGCAGTGACATGCTTGTGCAACATTATGTTATCTATCTCCAGCTGTGTGTTAAAGTAATTAAATGTCTTGGTATGCATGGAGGAGTGGGGTGTAGAGAAGCGTGTTATTTTGCGACTTTATAACAATATAATTTGACGCTTTCTGTTGGTGTTCCACTATGCATTACATTTCCACTGTATGCGTGTGGTCTGTGGGTGCTGCCGCGGATGTGCATGCATGTCTTGTCCCTATGTGTCACAGTGTGTTGCGTAGCCTTATGGTCAATCTATTTAAACCCACACAGAAGACAATCTTAGTCACCGTGTAACAAATGGAATGGGGGAGTGTGACGCAGCTACACAGATTTAACTAAGAAAATGGGATGAATAGAAGATAATAAATAGTCCAATAGGGGCACAGTTAATGATGACGGAGGCTTTCTTTTTGTACGATAATCAAGGATGAAAACATAGCAGCAAAGGGCAAAGAACGAAAAAACATTTCCCAGAAGGTAATACATGTTACTCATATAAAAAATATATAGAGACATTTAGTGGAGGTTTTGGTAGAAATGCCAGTTTGCCATTGACACAAAAATGAAACAAATTAATCGGCTAGTACAAAGCAACAAAACTCCTATCTGCGGTTTTCCATTGTGCTGGTAATACTCTACTCTTATAAACGCCTACCTAAGAGACAAAATAAAGCATCTTTTTATACTTCCCTTATGTATGTTGCATGCCCTAGCATTATCTAAGACCTTTCCTTTATTTCGCTGGTGGCTGGTCTTTGCATTCTGTTTAATCCACTGGCCAAAGGAAGTGAAGAACATAAAATGTAAAAGATCAAAGGCCACGCAATGAGTTCACATCCATCTGACATAACATACCCTCTTTGTAATGCTTGATATTTTAATTAAGCAGGAATTTTAATTACCTGATATCCTCAAAAATATACATAGGCCTATGACTGAAATAGTTCTCATCGGTTGTATCTGCCAAGTATGAGTGCTTTAACTGAACATCATACCTTGCTCCAAGGAAACCTTACTGAATTTAGAGGTCGAAAGGGATATCATTATTTAATTTTGTATGGCGTTATATTGAATTGGTTCTGGTTTATTAGTAGATTATTAACAGGCACTAGCAGCATATGGATTGCAAGAAAAGTGAGATGTCATGGTGACCCGATAAAACAGTGATTAATACTTTAATTGGCAAAATCTGTCCCATTGTATTTACAAATATTTTAATTACAGCCATTGTCTCCAGACAGACATAGAAAGTGAGGAGTGGTAGGGAGAGCTGGGAATCTCATGTTTCTAATAGCTTTGATCCTCCCTTGTATAATCACAATTCACAGTCCTTGTTCATCACAGCCTTCATCTCTTCCTCTGTTTTGTAAAATAGCATTAGGTCCAGCGTGATGATTACAACCCTCTGGTGTGGTAGGAGCCTCTTCTCCCTTCCCTTCTCTCACTTCTCCCAGCCCTTCCCTCCAGGCTGGGTGGGCAGCCTGAGCCCCACAATTCCCGCCATCTCCTCTGTGTCACGCTGCCCTTTCCCATGGTAGATGTCGTAGAGAGCCAAGTGTTGCCGAGTGGAGGTGAGCAGACAGAGGTAGCTGGGCAGAATTAACATAAAAAGCATGTATAAGGCATGCATAACAATGACACTAACGTTGCCATCTTGAAGGTTAATTTATACAGAAATTACACTTGCAAATAGATATGATACATTTACTAAATAAATATGAAGTGCCTAGTGAAAGTCTAAACACCCCTTGCACGGTCTTCACATTTTGATGCCTTAAAATAAAATCTAAAAGGGATTCAATTACACAACCTACAGTACTGCACAATTTCAAAGTGAAAGAAAGTTATAGAACATTTTCCAAATTAATCAACAAATACAAGATGTCTTGATTGCGTGTCTTCACACCCCAGAGTTAATACTTGGTGGAAGCATCTTTGGCAACCATTACAGCTGTGAATCATTTTCATTAAGATTCTACCAACTTTGCACAACTCTTAAGGCAACATACTGTATATCCATCGTTTTTAATCAACATTTCTCAAGCTCAGTAAATTTGGTTGTGAATCATTGATGGACAGCAATATTTAAAATCTTCAATCTGCTTAAAAAAAAAAAAAAAAAAAACGTAGACAAGTCAGGACTGAGACTGTACCCGTCAGGAACAATCAACCACTTTTGAAAGCCATTCTGGTGTGTCTTTTGCATTAAAATGCCATGTCCAGTGAAGCAGCTGTCGATGATTTTTTTGGAGTATGTAACATGCTGTGCAACTTCATCGGGAAGCCAACCGTGGCTATTCTGTACAAAGGCGATACCCAGAAACGTATCTTGGACCAGAGATGGACTGGCCACTTGGCAACGGTCAAAGTCATATCCACATTACTGACCGAGGTGGAAAACACACCAGGCCTTGGAGCGGAGGTGCGCGTCGAGGCTACGGGGCTGCTTCGTGCCATTACGCAGCACAGTTTTCTTTTCATTGCGCACCTTGTTATGAAACCGTTGTCACTTTTCGAGCCGCCTAACAGACTACTACAGGTCGAAGATATGGACTTGTTCACTGCGGTGACACTTGTGAACAGCCCTTCTGACTGCGTGAAGACACTGCGCACAGAAAACGAGTTTTCTACACTGTGGGATCTCTGCGCTCCTCCAGCATCGGCCACCGAGGCTGTGCCGGTGGCCAAACCCTGGTCCAAGCAAGAGAAGACGCACAATTAATAAGAACCTCCGCGGATTTGCAGTTGAAGAAACAGTTGGTCAGCCACAAAGTGACATAGATGAAAAGACTGAGTTCATGAGATTGTTTTACAGTGTTATCGATGCTGTGCAAGGAGAGATGAATGCGCGTTTTGGAGAGCGCAGTAGCGAGCTCATTGGCGCACTGGCTGCTTTGAACCCAGAGGCCGAGGATAATTTCCTGGACCCATCAAAGGTAACCCCTCTCCTGGTATTAGCTGGAACTGATGTGGTTGAATCTGAATATACTGTGGCTCGTGAGTTCCTGGTGAAGAAAATGACTGACACCCCGGTTCCCCCCGAAGATGGAAAATTGACAATAGCCAACATCCTCAGTTGGATGGGTTCCGCTGGTGTACAGCAATCTTTAAGTCATACCACAGATTCTCAATTGGATTGAGGTCTGGGCTTTGACTAGGCCATTCCAAGACATTTCAATGTTTCCCCTTAAACCACTCAAGTGTTGCTTTAGCAGTATGCTTAGGGTCATTGTCCTGCTGGAAGGTGAACGTCTGTTCCAGTCTCAAATCTCTGGAAGACTGAAACAGGTTTCCCTCAAGACTTTCCCTGTATTTAGCGCCATCCATCATTCCTTCAATTCTGACCAGTTTCCCAGTCCCTACCGATGAAAAACATCCCCACAGCATGATGCTGCCACCACCATGCTTCACTGTGGGGATGGTGTTCTCGGGGTGATGAGAGGTGTTGGGTTTGCGCCAGACATAGCATTTTCATTGATGGCCAAAAAGCTCAATTTTAGTCTCATCTGACCAGAGTACCTTCTTCCATGTGTTTGGGGAGTCTCCCACATGGCTTCTGGCGAACACCAAACGTGTTTGCTTATTTTTTTCTTTAAGCAATGGCTTTTTTCTGGCCACTCTTCTGTAAAGCCCAGCTTGTGGAGTGTACGGCTTAAAGTGGTCCTATGGACAGATACTCCAATCTCTGCTGTGGAGCTTTGCAGCTCCTTCAGGGTTATCTTTGGTCTCTTTGTTGCCTCTCTGATTAATGCCCTCCTTGCCTGGTCCGTGAGTTTTGGTGGGTGGCCCTCTCTTGGCAGGTTTGTTGTGGTGCCATATTCTTTCAATTTTTTAATAATGGATTTAATGGTGCTCCGTAGGATGTTAAAAGTTTCTGATATTTTTTTATAACCCAACCCTGATCTGTACTTCTCCGCAACTTTGTCCCTGACATGTTTGGAGAGCTCCTTGGTCTTCATGGTGCTGCTTGCTTGGTGGTGCTCCTTGCTTAGTGGTATTGCAGACTCTGGGGCCTTTCAGAACAGGTGTATACAGTATATACTGAGATTATGTGACAGATCATGTGACACTTAAATTGCACACAGGTGGACTTTATTTAACTAATTATGTGACTTCTGAAGGTAATTGGTTGCACCAGATCTTATTTAGGGGCTTCATAGCAAAGGGGGTGAATACATATGCACACATCACTTTTCTGTTCTTTTTTTAGTATTTTCTTTTAAAAATAAGTAATTTTTTTCATTTCACTTCACCAATTTGGACTATTTTGTGTATGTCCATTACATGAAATCCAAATTAAAATCCATTTAAATTACAGGTTGTAATGCAACAAAATAGGAAAAAACGCCAAGGGGGATGAATACTTTTGCAAGGCACTGTACATGTTTGAGGACAGGGTTTTGTTCTTTCTGGATGCCATTAGCATGACAATCGCAGAGAAAGGGACAGGGCAACAACCCTTACAATTCCAACTATTGAATCCTGCAAGATACTGTTCTTAATTAAACAACTACCTTTTCTGCCAAACAGAGATGCTGAATTATTATTTTTTGCCTGCGCTAAAGACGGGTCTGCTAATACTAGTAAAGGCCCAGTGCACTACTTTTGTGAAAAAAAGTATTTCTCTTTTTTTCAGGGGTGCTGCAGCACGCTCAGCACCCCTACTTCCCGCGGCTATGGCTGCCTCTCACCCGACTCACTGTCCCTCCTCTCTTTCTCTCTCTCTCTATATATATATATATGGTGCACTTGATTTGCTCTCTGATCATGCCGGGTAGGCGGAGTTCTATCTTCAGACACAAGAAATGGTTCAAAATGGTAACACTTTGCGTTCCCGGCACTAGGGCTGCTGAATCATGTGCAGCTACCTCCAACAGCGCGAAATGAAAATGAAAAAATAGGAAAGCAAGGCTTTATCGTTGTTTTTTTTACAGAAAAGTTTGGTGATCGACTAGGAATGCCTTGGAGATCGACCAGTTGATCATGATCGACCGGTGGGTGACCACTGCCCTAGACACTGTTGTGCGTGAAAAGCTCAGGAGGCCGGCAGTTTCAGAGATACTGGAACCAGTGCGCCTTGCATCTACGATCATACCATACTCAAAGTCGCTTAGGTCAGTCGTTTTAACCCATTCTAACATTTAATTGAACAGTCGCTGAATGCCTCGATGCCCATCTGCCTGCTTTGTAAAGCAAGCCACGGCCACTGTCTGTAGGAGCAAACCATTTTCGTGAACGGGATGGTGTACCTAGTAATCAATGGCCCCTTTTATGGTGCTTATTGGTTTATTTGGATCCCCATTAAGCTTTTGCCAAAGCAGCAGCTATTGCCGTGAATTAGTTTTGGACTTGGGGACTGTGGAGAGACCCCTGATGGCATGTCTTGTGGGGTATGTACGGGTGTCTGAGCTGTATGTTATTTGATTATGAAGACAAGACGGAATTTTCATCACGGTTGTGGAAGAGGAAAATTTATTTTGTTATCTTATATGGCCTGAAGAAGGTGCAGGTCATCCTGTTCCTCTTAGTTTCTGTAAGATTGCTAAATCGCACGGTTTCAAGTTGCCCTTTAAGTTTTTGAAGTCCTTTTTATAACTGTTTCATGGTTACAGTTATCCCAGGATGTGTGGGAGAGTGGACGTGTCCTTGATATAATTTGTATTTCTCTTTCTCTACTATCTGTGGTGATAAACAGAAGTACTGGACTCATTTGAAGGGCATGTGAAACACCCCATCCATCCTCAGTCTATATAAGATGTCTGTCTGTGAGAACAAATAGGGAATTGAATAGATTTTCCCATGCATGTTCAAATAAAGCTTTTGTATATTGAGATTGGACTGCCTTATGCCTTGAGTGTTTTTTCCACCACACAGTAATATTTCTCATAATACTGTACCTTCAGAAAGTATTGAAACCCCTTGACTTATTCCATTTAGTTGTGTTACAGCCTGAATTCAAAATGGATTAAATAGATTTTTCTGCTCACCCATCTACACACAATACCCCATAATGACTAAGTGATTTTAATCACCTATGGCAGTGATTACAGCTGTGAGTCTTTCTGGGTAAGTCTCGATGAGCTTTGCACACCTAGATTGTACAATATTTGCCCATAATTCTTTTAAAAATTATTAAAGCTCTGTCAAACTGGTTGTTGATTATTGCTAGACAACCATTTTCAAGTCTGGCCATAGATTTTCAAGCAGATTTGAGTAAAAACTGTAACACGGCCCCTCAGGAATATTCACTGTCTTCTTGGTGAGCAACTCCAGTGTAGATTTGGTCTTGTGTTTTAGGTTATTGTCCTGCTGAAAGGTGAATTAATCTCCCAGTAACTGGTGGAAAGCAGACTGAACCAGGATTTCCTCTAGGATTTAGCCTGTGCTTAGCTCCATTCCGTAAATGTTTTATCCCAAAAAACTCCCCAGTCCTTAATGATTACTAGCATACCCATAACATGATACAGCCACCACTATGCTTGGAAATATGGAGAGTGGTAAGTAGTAATGTGTTGTGTTGGATTTGCCCCAAACATAACACTTTGTATTCAAGTTAATTGCTTTGCCAAATTTTCTGCAGTATTATTTTAATGTCTTGTTGCAAACAGGATGCATGTTTTGGAATTATTTTGTATTTTGTACAGGCTTCCTTCTTTACACTCTGTCAATTAGGTTAGTGTTGTGGAGTAACTACAATGTTATTGATTCATCCTCAGTTTTTTCCTATCACAGCTATTAAACTCTAACTGTTTTAAAGTCACTATTGGCCTCATGGTGAAATACCTGAGCGGTTTCCTTCCTCTCCGGCAACTGAATTAGGAAGGATGCCTGTATATTTGTAGTGACTGGTTGTATTGATACACCATCCAAAGTGAAAGAAATAATTTCACTGTGCTCAAAGGGATATTCATTGTCTGCTTAAAAAAAAAAAAAAAAACTCTACCAATAGATGCCCTTCTTTGTGAGGCATTGGAAAACCTCCCTGGTCTTTGTGGTTGAATCTGTGTTTGAAATTCACTGCTTGACTGAGGGACCTTACATATAATTGTATGTGTGGGGTACAGAGATGAGGTAGTCATTCAAAAATCATGTTGAACACTTATTGCACACAGAGTGAGTCGATGCAACTTATTACGTGAATTGTTAAGCACATTTTTACTCCTGAACTTATTTAGGCTTGCAATAACAAAGGAGTTGAATACTTATTGACTCAAGACATTTCAGCTCTTCATTTTTTATTAATTTGTAAAACTTTCGAAAAACATAATTCCACTTTACATCATGGGGTATTGTGTGTAGGCTAGTGACAACAAATCTCAATTGAATCCAATTTAAATTCAGGCTGTAACATAACAAAATGAGGAAAAAGTAAAGGGGTGTGAATACTTTCTGAAGGAACTGTAACTAGAAGAGAAGCAGTTAACCCTCTCGTCAACCCTCAACCAGGAAAGACTGGCATGCATGTTGTTGATGTTAGTTCTGTATGTGCAGTTAAGGGCAAGGTGTGCTGCTCTGTTTTGAGCCAGCTACAGCTTTGCTAGATCTTTTTTTGCTGCACTTGACCCTATTACCGGACAGTAATCAAGATGGGACAAGACCAGAGCCTGAACAACTAGTACAGTTGTATTGTATCAAAAACGCAGAACATATATTTACATTTTAATTAAAACAAATACAAAAAAATCCCACACCAGATACAAACATACATATACAGTGAGGGGAAAAAAGTATTTGATCCCCTGCTGATTTTGTACGTTTGCCCATTGACAAAGAAATTATCAGTCTATAATTTTAATGGTAGGTTTATTTGAACAGTGAGAGACAGAATAACAACAAAAAAATCCAGAAAAACGCATGTCAAAAATGTTATAAATTGATTTGCATTTTAATGAGGGAAATAAGTATTTGACCCCCTCTCAATCAGAAAGATTTCTGGCTTCCAGGTGTCTTTTATACAGGTAACGAGCTGAGATTAGGAGCACACTCTTAAAGGGAGTGCTCCTAATCTCAGATTGTTACCTGTATAAAAGACACCTGTCCACAGAAGCAATCAATCAATCAGATTCCAAACTCTCCACCATGGCCAAGACCAAAGAGCTCTCCAAGGATGTCAGGGACAAGATTGTAGACCTACACAAGGCTGGAATGGGCTACAAGACCATCGCCAAGCAGCTTGGTGAGAAGGTGACAACAGTTGGTGCGATTATTCGCAAATGGAAGAAACACAAAAGAACTGTCAATCTCCCTCGGCCTGGGGCTCCATGCAAGATCTCACCTCGTGGAGTTGCAATGATCATGAGAACGGTGAGGAATCAGCCCAGAACTACACGGGAGGATCTTGTCAATGATCTCAAGGCAGCTGGGACCATAGTCACCAAGAAAACAATTGGTAACACACTACGCCGTGAAGGACTGAAATCCCGCAGCGCCCGCAAGGTCCCCCTGCTCAAGAAAGCACATATACATGCCCGTCTGAAGTTTGCCAATGAACATCTGAATGATTCAGAGGAGAACTGGGTGAAAGTGTTGTGGTCAGATGAGACCAAAATCGAGCTCTTTGGCATCAACTCAACTCGCCGTGTTTGGAGGAGGAGGAATGCTGCCTATGACCCCAAGAACAACATCCCCACCATCAAACATGGAGGTGGAAACATTATGCTTTGGGGGTGTTTTTCTGCTAAGGGGACAGGACAACTTCACCGCATCAAAGGGACGATGGACGGGGCCATGTACCGTCAAATCTTGGGTGAGAACCTCCTTCCCTCAGCCAGGGCATTGAAAATGGGTCGTGGATGGGTATTCCAGCATGACAATGACCCAAAACACACGGCCAAGGCAACAAAGGATTGGCTCAAGAAGAAGCACATTAAGGTCCTGGAGTGGCCTAGCCAGTCTCCAGACCTGAACCCAATAGAAAATCTTTGGATGGAGCTGAAAGTCCGTATTGCCCAGCGACAGCCCCGAAACCTGAAGGATCTGGAGAAGGTCTGTATGGAGGAGTGGGCCAAAATCCCTGCTGCAGTGTGTGCAAACCTGGTCAAGACCTACAGGAAACGTATGATCTCTGTAATTGCAAACAAAGGTTTCTGTACCAAATATTAAGTTCTGCTTTTCTGATGTATCAAATACTTATGTCATGCAATAAAATGCAAATTAATTACTTAAAAATCATACAATGTGATTTTCTGGATTTTTGTTTTAGATTCCGTCTCTCACAGTTGAAGTGGTACCTATGATAAAAATTACAGACCTCTACATGCTTTGTAAGTAGGAAAACCTGCAAAATCGGCAGTGTATCAAATACTTGTTCTCCCCACTCTATATACACACATTTTCATAGAAGCTTAAAATTGTAATTAATCACGTTGTTATTTGTAATTACTGCATTTGTATCTTTATCTTTTCAAATTATAACTGGTTTAGCATGTATTCGTTTTGTGAGAGCTATGAGATATTTACCAGTTTGATTTGCCATTAGGTAATTTATTTGCCATGAAGTAATATGCTTTATTTAAGTTTAACCTGTAATTGTTGGCTCGCTTCAAATGTAAAAGATTGTATTCCTGCTTAAGTTATTTTTCTAAAATAGTGATGTATTTTTCTTAAATTTTAATTTCTAAAATCAGATTTAGCTTTTGCCAAGTATGAGATTTTCATTCCCCTAATGTACGCCTTAAAGGCATCCCAGATGATGTCGGGGTCGTCTTTTTTAATTTTATTTTTTTAATTTGACCGTTATTTAACCAGGTAAGCCAGTTGAGAACAAGTTCTCATTTACAACTGCGACCTGGCCAAGATAAAGCAAAGCAGTGCGATTAAAAACAACAACAACACAGTTACATATGGAATAAACAAAAACGTACAGTCAATAACACAATAGAAAATAGAACATGTATATACAGTGTGTGCAAATGTAGTAAGTTATGGAGGTAAGGCAATAAATAGGCCATAGTGCAAAATAATTACAATTTAGTATTAACACTGGAGTGATAGATGTGCAGAAGATGATGTGCAAATAGAGATACTGGGGTACAAATGAGCAAAATAAATAACAATGTAAGTAACAATATGGGGATGAGGTAGTTGGGTGGGCTAATTTCAGATGGGCTGTGTACAGGTGCAATGATCGGTAAGCTGCTCTGACAACTGATGCTTAAAGTTAATGAAGGAGATAAGTGTCTCCAGCTTCAGAGATTTTTGCAGTTTGTTCCAATCATTTGCAGCAGAGAACTGGAAGGAATGGCGGCCAAAGGAGGTGTTGGCTTTGGGGATGACCAGTGAGATATACCTGCTGGAGCACATACTACGGGTGGGTGTTGCTATGGTGACCAATAAGCTAAGATAAGGCGGGGATTTGCCTAGAAGTGATTTATAGATGACCTGGAGCCAGTGGGTTTGGCGACGAATATGTATTGAGGCCAGCCAACGAGAGCTTACAGGTCACAATAGTGGGTAGTAAATGGGGCTTTGGTGACAAAATGGATGGCACTGTGATAGACTACATCCAATTTGCTGAGTTGAGTGTTGGAAGCTATTTTGTAAATGACATCGCCGAAGTCAAGGATCGGTAGGATAGTCAGTTTTACGAGGGCATGTTTAGCAGCATGGGTGAAGGAGGCTTTGTTGTGAAATAGGAAACCGATTCTAGATTTAACTTTGGATTGGAGATGCTTAATGTGAGTCTGGAAGGAGAGTTTACGGTCTAACCAGACACCTAGGTATTTGTAGTTGTCCACATATTCTAAGTCAGACCTGCCGAGAGTAGTGATTCTAGTCGGGCAGGCGGGTGCAAGCAGTGTTCGATTGAAGAGCATGCATTTAGTTTTACTAGCGTTTAAGAGCAGTTGGAGGCCACGGAAGGAGTGTTGTATGGCATTGAAGCTCGTTTGGAGGTTTGTTAAGTGTCCAATGAAGGGCCAGATGTATACAAAATGGTGTCGTCTGCATAGAGGTGGATCTGAGAGTCACCAGCAGCAAGAGTGACATCATTGATATACACAGAGAATAGAGTCGGCCCGAGAATTGAACCCTGTGGCACCCCCTTAGACTGCCAGAGGTCCAGACAACAGGCCCTCCGATTTTACACATTGAACTCTATCTGAAAAGTAGTTGGTGAACCAGGCGAGGCAGTCAGTTGAGAAACCAAGGCTATTTAGTCTGCCAATAAGAATGCGGTGATTGATAGTCAAAAGGTGTGGTCCTCTGTAGCTCAGCTGGTAGAGCATGGCGCTTGTAACGCCAAGGTAGTGGGTTCGATCCCCGGGACCACCCATACACAAAAATGTATGCACGCATGACTGTAAGTCGCTTTGGATAAAAGCGTCTGCTAAATGGCATATTATTATTATTATTATTATTAAAAGCCTTGGCCAGGTCGATGAAGATGGCTGCACAGTACTGTCTTTTATCAATCGCGGTTATTATATTGTTTAGGACATTGAGCGTGGCTGAGGTGCACCCATGACCAGCTCGGAAACCAGATTGCATAGCGGAGAAGGTACGGTGGGATTCGAAGTGGTCGGTGATCTGTTTGTTAACTTGGCTTTCAAATACTTTTGAAAGGCAGGGTAGGATGGATATAGGTCTGTAATAGTTTGGATCTAGAGTGTCAACCCCTTTGAAGAGAGGGATGACCGCGGCAGTTTTCCAATCTCTGGGGATCTCAGACGATACGAAAGAGAGGTTGAACAGGCTATTGAAATTCTCGATTATCGTAGATTTATCGGTGGTGACAGTGTTTCCTAGCCTCAGTGCAGTGGGTAGCTGGGAGGAGGTGCTTTTATTCTCCATGGACTTTACAGTGTCCCAAAACTTTTTGGAGTTAGTGCTACAGGATGCAAATTTCTGTTTGAAAAAGCTAGCCTTTGCTTTCCTAACTGATTGTGTATATTGGTTCCTGACTTCCCTGAAAAGTTGCATATCGAGGGGGCTGTTAGATGCTTATTCAGTACGTCACAGGATGTTTTTGTGCTGGTCAAGGGCAGTCAAGTCTGGGGTGAACCAGGGGCTATATCTGTTCTTAGTTCTGAATTTTTTGAATGGGGCATGCTTATTTAAGATGGAGAGGAAAGCACTTTTGAAGAACATCCAGGCATCTTCTACTGACAGAATGAGGTCAATATCCATCCAGGATATCCGGGCCAGGTCAATTAGAAAGGCCTGCTCGCTGAAGTGTTTTAGGGAGCGTTTGACAGTGATGAGGGGTGGTCGTTTGACCACGGACCCATTATGGACGCAGGCAATGAGGCAGTGATCGCTGAGATCCTGGTTGAAGACAGCGGAGGTGTATTTAGAGGGTAAATTAGTCAGGATGATATCTATGAGGGTGCCCATGTTTATGGATTTAGGGTTGTACCTGGTAGGTTCCTTGATAATTTGTGTGAGATTGAGGGCATCTAGTTTAGATTGTAGGATGGCCCGGGTGTTAAGCATATCCCAGTTTAGGTCACCAAGCAGTACGAACTCTGAGGATAGATGGGGGGCAAGCAATTCACATTTGGTGTCCAGGGCACAACTGGGGGCTGAGGGGGGTCTGTATCAAGCGGCAACAGTGAGAGACTTATTTCTGAAAAGGTGGATTTTTAGAAGTAGAAGCTCAAACTGTTTGGGCACAGACCTGGATAGTATGATAAAGCTCTGCAGGCTCTCTCTACAGTAGATTGCAACTCCACCCCCTTTGGCAGTTCTATCTAGACGGAAAATGTTGTAGTTCGGGATGGACATTTCTGAATTTTTGGTGGCCTTCCTAAGCCAGGATTCAGACACTGCTAGAACATCAAGTGTGCTAACGCAGTGAATAACTCAAACTTGGGGAGGAGGCTTCTGATGTTAACGTGCAGGAAACCAAGGCTTTTACGGTTAGAGAAGTCAACAAATGATAGTGCCTGGGGAGTAGGAGTGATACTGGGGGCTACGGGGCCTGGGTTAACCTCTACATCACCAGAGGAACGGAGTAGGAATAGAATAAGTATACGGCTAAAGGCTTTAAGAACTTGTCTTCTAGTGCGTTGGGTACAGAGAATAAACGGGGCAGATTTCCAGGCGTTGTAGAATAGATTCAGGGCATTATGTACAGACAAGGATATGGAAGGATATGAGTACAGTGGAGGTACACCTAAGCATTGGGTAACGATGAAAGAGATAGCATCACTGGCGGTACCGATTGAGCCGGTCTCCGCATGTATGGGGGGTGGGACAAAGAAGCTATCTGAAGCAGGTTGAGCGGGACTGGGGGCTTTACAGTGAAATAGTACAATAACAACTAACCCAAACAGCAATAGGCTAGGCATATTGACATGGGAGAGAGGCATAACACAATCACAGGTGTTATTCGAGAGGGCTAAGACAACAACTGGTAATGGCGACGAAAGTTTGGGCTGAGGCTAAACAGATAAACAGGATGGGGTACCGTGTAAAGGAACAGTCCAGTGGGCATCAGATGTGTAGCTGAGTGATCATAAGGTCCAGTGAACAGCAATAGGTAAGTCCGGGAGCAGTTCGTAGGCTGCTACAGCACAGGCAAGCAGGAGGCACGGCTGTTGATTGTGCATGCTAGCGGGCCGGTGCTAGCAGATGGATCTTCATGGTCGTCGCAACGGGAAGCCTGTTGAAACCACATCAGACAATTACATCGGCAGACCAGTCGTGATGGATCGGCGGGGCTCCGTGTCGACACTAGGAGGTCCCGTCCGGTTGACAGAGAGGTGGATAGCCGGGAGATGGGCCTGGCTCGAGGCTATCTCAAGGCTAACTGGTGCTAGCTTCGGGACAAGTGGTGATTAGTGGTGATTAGCCAACAACAACATCCATTCTGTTGCAGCTAGCTAGTTGTGATGATCCGGTGTTAAGGTCCAGTGATTCAGTGATTCCGGCAGAAAATCAGAAATGCTCTGGGTCGATAGCACGCTGTGCAGATAATTGTCAAGGCTAGAGCTGGCTGGTAGGTAGTGCAGGCCACGGACAGTGGTGAAGACCGCTAACGGTGGCTAATAGCAAGTAGCTAGTTAGCTGGCTAGTTTCAGCCGTGGGTTCTTGATAAAAGGTATGAAGAAATAATAGAATCCGTTCCACATTGGGTGAGGGGGGTTGCAGGAAAGTATATTTAGTTAAGGATGGAAAGTGAGAGAGAGAAATATATACGAAAAAAAGACAAACAGGCTATTTACACGAGGACACAACATAATACACAACGACACTGCAATGCCATCTTGGATTGCATCTTTTCTCAATCCTCTATGTCTACCTTTGTAATGGTAAAGGTTGACATTTTTTAGTTTACGTATTTAATACATTTTGGGTCCAGAAGATGCGCTCTGTTCATTCTCCAAATTCTGTCGCTAAGTGTATTTTCTATTGCTGTAATTAAGCATGATACAGGAGAATGATCCGATATCATTATATTAGGAATTTTTGAATCCAGTAAATTGTTGAGTGCATTTTTGGAAATAAATACCCCTCCCCATCATCACAACAACTTTGTCAATATGACTTGACCATGATAATTGACCATCCAATGTTATACCTAGGAGTTCAGCTTCCTCAACTTGGTCAATGGTCACGCCTTTTATGCACAACTCCAGTTGAGGTTCAGGTCTTAGAGAATGTTTTGAACCAAATACAATGCATTTAGTTTTAGATGTATTTAAGACACAAGCATTTTGCTACACCCGCTATAACATCTGCTAAACATGTGTATGTGACTTTGATTTGACTAGTTTATTATTAAATTACCCATTCTGATCCTGATTGCAACTCCTTATTCAGAATTTCAGTGAGCTCACTGGCTTTGGATGCTGACATGTAGAGTGTGGAATCATCCGCATACATAGTCATTCTAGCTTCTTGTAAGACCAGAGGCAAATCATTTGTAAAATTAGAGAAGAGTAACGACCCAAGGAAACTGCTCTGAGGGACACTGCACTGTACATAACTGATGTTATAGAAGCTTCCATTGAACAACACTCTCTGGGTTCTATTGGATGAATAACTATTTAACCATGTGATGGCAGGTAGCAAATTAGTTTTTTTCAATAACAATTTATTATAATTAACATCAAATGCTGCACTGAAATCTAATACAGCTCCAACTATCATTTTATTATCCATTTCTTTTAACAAATCATCAGTCAGTGCAGGACAAGTTGAGTGCCCTTTTCTATATGCATGCTGAAAGTCAGTAGTTAACTTGTTCTCTGAAAAATAGCATTGTATTTGGTCAAACAATTCTCTCCATCAGTTTACTAAGAACAGGCAGCAAACTGATTGGGTGGCTGTCAGAGCCAGAAAAGCGTGCTATAGTATTTTCAGGCAGTGGAATTACTTTAGCTTCCTTCCACAACTGTGGGGGGTGGGTGGGTGGGTGGGGGGGGGGGTGGGGGGTAACAATAGTTTTTCCACCTCTCCCACACTAACTTGACCAAATCAAAAGAGCAATCCTTTCATTATTAGATAAAAAATATGATGGGTCACTGTTCAATGTTGTCATTTCACTTCTGAGTATTTCCACTTTCCTAGTGAAATAGTCATTTAAATGATTGGCAATATCGAAAGGTTTTGTTATAAATGACCCATCAACTTCAATGAATGATGGAGATTAATTGGATTTTCTACCCATGAGATCATTTAAGGTACTCCAAAGTTTTATGTCATTTATCTTGGTTTGGTAATATAATTTCTTATTTTTGTTAATTTTAGTCACTACATTTCTCAATTTACAGTATGTAAATTTTTTAAGTAATGGGTGAGAAAAGAGATTGTCCTAGCAACACATAGCGGTTAGTATAACAGAGTAGTTTAAGTTGCAGCTCTGGGAACAGATGTTTTGTTTGTTTTGATTAAAAGTTAAAAATAATTGGTTCTGTTAAAGTAATGTTAGATGGAAAGTCAGCGGTAGAGGATAGAGATTGTAAAGGGTTTCCTGCGTAAAGAAAAAAGTAATAGAAATTGGGTGATGAGAAATGTTGAATTGCATTGATTAAGCAAGAATGGTATTAAATTCATGCGTTCTAGTTATGTGTATGAAAATATGTTATTCGTTTTTGGTGGTATGTGGATAGAATTTACTAATGCAAGGATTTAGTAAACGAAGCAGAGAGTAATGTGAAGCGGATGTCTGAATAGTTTGTTTATATAACAGTAAGTTATGAAGAAAGTTCAAGTTGAAAAATGGGAGATAGTTTTACTATTAGGCTGATGGCGTAGTAAACATTTTTCGTAGGTTCTGGATTTATTAAACAATGTTTATAGTTTAATAAATTAATGCAACAGGTTTAAATCAGTAGATTACCGGAAGGTGGTTATGGGTTTGTTATTTATAGGTTTAGTGAATTTAATGAAACGTGGTTATCCAATGTGTTCTGAGGGGGGAGTTTTTTTTTTTTTTTTAAGTTTTTTCCCAGGATTGAGGGAAATCCCCTACAGTATATGTTAAGGAACAATAGAAGGGGAAACAGATTTTCCTATGGTGTTGATCAAATAGACGATAATGGATCATTTGATATGGGATCACATGGAGCAGATTTAGGGGTTCAATAATCATTGTGAGATTTAAAGAGGATATGATCTGAAGGGTAATCAATTAAATATAATCATGATATACTCAAGGAATGTTGAGTGGTTTTCATCTTTTGAGAGATTTTATATAATCTTTTATGGATTAGGTATGAGGAATTAGATTGATACAAACGATTATTGATGAGTTAGGGACAATACACCTAGTATGATGTTTATAAAGGGTTGTTATTTTGATTTTAGGGGGGTTTCAACAGGTCAAAGGTGATAAGTCTTAAAGGAGCACACACAGTGAATTTTATGGAGTTTTTCTGTTTTGACTGAGTTTAGGGTATACATGATTTCTTATGAGAATAAATGTCATGAGGACTTAATGAACACTTGGGATAAGTAACATTTATGAAATATTTAGAGTGATGGTAATGTTTAGTATACTATGGGATGGAACAGTTTGTTGAATGATTTCAATGGCCTCTGAACTCTGTTTTGACTTTCTGGTGTGAATTGATCATCCACACTGGTAAATTCTAAAGGCATGAGAGGAGGAATTTAAGATAGTTTATTTTACCAAGTTGAGGGTAACTTGAAGAACCAAAACCGTTGAATAAGAAACAAATGATGAGCTTTTTGGAATGATTAATTACTGTCGAGCATGGATTCCCCATTATGCGTTATATACTGGAAAATGGAGTGATCTTATCTAAGGAAAAGCTATGGCAGCACATGATAAAATAATCTGGAATAACGAGGCTGATTTGCAATTTGAGGAAATTAAGCAATTATTGACCTCTTCAACGGTGCTGGCGTTTCCTAGATATGACAGACCATTCACTCAAACTGTGGATTGTAGAGAGGGATATATGACATAAGTACTGACACAAAAACATGGGGACAAAAATAAACCAGTAGCATATTTTTCTTCAAGATTTGATGAGGTGGCTCAGGCAATGCCTGTCTGTTTGCAATCAGTTGTGGCAGCTGCTAATGCAGTGCAGGATTCAGCTTCAATTGTACTATACCATGATCTAACCTTAGAAGTTCCACATGCAGTGTCAATTCTGCTATTGGAACACAAGATGGCGTACATGTCACCAGCACGACACCTATCTTGTATGATAATATTGCTGAACATGCCAAATCTAACTATTGAACGATGTACAACGCTGAGTCCTGCAACATTAGTTCCAGTTGTGAATGATGGTAGTCCCCATAACTGTATTGAAGAAACTGAAAAAATAGTACTACCCAGGCCTGACTTAACAGACTTCGCTATACCATGTTGTGAAGTAACAATGTTTGTTGATGGATCTTCTAGGAAGAATCCTGATGGTACGAACGCAACTGGTTATGCTGTAGTGACAGAGAACGAGGTTCTAGCTGCTGAACCCTTGCCAAGAAACTACTCTGCCCAACAGGCAGAGATAGTGGCATTAACAAAAGCATGCCAACTGGGTAAAGGGAAGGTTATAACTATCTATACCGACAGTGCATATGCTTTAATACTGTACATGTCTTTGCTGCCCAGTGGAAAAATAGAGGAATGGTTACGACTTCGGGTAAACCAATAACACATGCAGAGTTGATTCTTGACCTCCTAGATGCAGTACTATTACCAAAAAAGCTCGCAATATGAGGCGCATACTACAGGGAAGGATAGCATTACTTTGGGGAATGCAAAGGCAGATGAGGAAGCTAAGAAGGCAGAGTCAAAACACTTCTCTGGTTCCAGTCAGCTGTCAAAATAGAAAGTTTCGATAGACAAGAGATCTACTTATAGAGAGCTACAGTAGGGACCCAATTAAGGAAGTTCACAGATGGGTGAAGCAAGGCGCAGTAAATAAGGAAGGAATATGGGTCAAAGACAGCTTACCAATTCTCCCGAAATCACTGTTTAGATATGCTGCAATATTGACACACGGACAGAGCCATGTGTCAACGGGAGGGATGGTAGAGCAGATTAGACAACACTTTGTTGCATATGGGATTACTAATTATAAAAAATTAAAATAAATGTTTGTTCAAGATGTGTTATCTGTGCTCAAAATAATTACTAGGGCAGACAAAGGGCACCTCAGGGTGATTATCCTCTGGCTAAGTACAGAATGCCACAGTTGGCAGGACCAGAACAGGCAGACATAGAAGTAGAGAATACACTAGCAGAACACATGAGAAGATTGTTTGTTAACCACACCTGTATGTCTAAGAATGTGTGTCCTACAGGAGAATTAAAGGAGAAGGTGACTCATAGTATACAACCTGGAGACTGGGTATGGATCCAATCGTTGAGAAAAAAGGATTGGAAGCAGCCCCGCTGGGAGGGACCATACCAAGTCATGTTGGTAACTGCCTTCGCTATAAGAATAGCTGAGAGAGCCACTTGGGTCTACGTTACCCACTGCAAAAAGGTAGGCCCACATACCAGCACCGCTGAACACACACAGAGTTAAAGAGAAGAACTGACCCACTAGGGTTCGGGGGTAAACTCTGTTAACGAAGAAACCCTACCCGACCTTTCATCACTGTGGGGTGTTTGGCGGTGCTGGGGATTTTGGGGGACTCTGAGCTGCATCATCGTGTTAACCATATTATGGATTAATCCAGGTCAACCTAAACAGGGAAATGATGAACAAAATAATACCAAGGCACTGATTCAATCTCGTAGAAATACTGAAACCAAGAAAGACTATTGGTGGAATGATTATTTTAATAGTTAAAGTCAGTTTAGGACAAGATGGGGGATTCAAGATACCATTTGACTTCTCCCATGAAGAGATAGGAGGTTTTGGGGGCTTTGGTAAGAAGGGGGTGTGTACAAGAAAGTTAGGTCCTAGAAGGTATGGTAAATACATTTGCACTGGGGAACGCTCATGTCCTTGGGCAAGGGTGTTTAAACATACCTGGGGAACATACTATGAGAATGGAATGGACGCAGCACACCGATGGGGAATTAAACAAACCCATGATAAAGGTAAAACGGAACTGGTGATAACGGTAAAGTCAATTATGCAAGATGACATAGCAAGGAACTATTGGGTCTGTGTTGATGATATCGGGGCAAATACATGTGTGAGGCTCATTTTTCAGGAGAGAAATGAATCTTCCACCCCCGAGACAGAACAGCAGGTAGATCTAATGTTATCACCAGAAGTATCAAAAACTAGTCTAACACCCCTTGGAAGGCCCTCAGAAGGAATCCTAAATAGCACTAAACCACCAAGGGTAGAAGATTTCCTCTTGCAGGAAATGAACCAAGGAGAAGTAGAAGGAATTTCAAATAACAACTTCTGGGTAAGGTGGATGAACTATACAGCTAGGGCGTCGGGTCAAACTAATTGTTATGCCTGTTCAACAGGTAAGCCAACCCTTTTAACTGCACCTATGCCTCAGACCATGTTCTCTTGTGTGATAGATTTGGGATCAAACCAAACCTCACCTATTTGTTCTGGTATTAAAATAACCACTCTTAAAAAGGATAATACTAAGGCACCCCAATTCACCATGACCCCCGGAGATTATCAATGTTATAGACACCAAAGTAATGTGAATCACAGATCAAATTGGAGAAGGGTTTACCATTTTTCTGGTGGGTTACAATTAATAAAAATGTTGACTGGATTAATTACTTCTACAAAGGTTCGTTAATTAGACAAGGGATGCGGTGAAGGGAATTTCAGACCAACTATCCGTCACCTCACTCATGACCTGACAGAACAGTTTGGCTCTCGATATGCTTTTAGCAGAGAAGGGCGGATTTGCAAGATGGTGGGAGGTCGTTGTTGTATGTTTATCCCCAACAATACAGCCCCAGATGGTACAGTAACTAGAGCACTGGCAGGTCTCACTGTATTGAGTAAAGAATGGGCTGAGAACTGGGGGGTGAATACATCAATGACTGGTTGGTTTGATAACATGTTTGGAAAATGGAAAGCTATTGTAGCAACTATTCTGGGTGCAACTATAGCTTGTATGGGTATGCTTGTTCTTTGTGGATGTTGTCTTATTCCCTGTGTCCGAGGGTTGGTGAGAAAGGCGTTGGAGAATGCCGTTTCCCAACAGATGGTTAGATATGGTCCAATCCCTGACTCCGACCAACTGAATGAAGAATATGACCCACCAGGCTTGGTGGAGGACAACGACGATTCAGATTGCTTGAGACTGGATGAAACTTTTCTTAGTTCTAATGTGTGAAGGTTGCAGTGAAAATCTAACGAAGAACTGTGACTGGATGTTTACCTAGAACTATAAATCTCTAGTTTAAAAGTTATTGTAATGATTTTTTGTGTATTAAAGTGTGGATAATTTAGTCAAAGGGTGGATTGATATAGAAATTAAATATATACAGGTTAAAAAGTAATGTTCCACCCTTAAATAGAGTTGTGAAATCTTCTTGTTTTAATTATGATGTACTAGTTAACCAATATTGCATAATGTGTTAAAGCAAATGTTCTTCATTATAGGCTTAGACTGTTGTCTCCAGATAGTGGGTAAACAGGTTAGGTACCATTGCTAAAGAGTAACGGTTGCAGTTTCAATCATAAGGTTAGAACATTACTGTTGTGGGGAATGGGGAAGTCTAGTCTGAGAAATCAGAATAACTTATGAAAGAGGATGGAGAGCGAAATTGTTGTTGTTGTGTTATAATGTTGTGAAACCAAGTCAGGGAGTGTCTTTCGGGACAAAGAATGTGTGTGTATATAAGGTTGTTCCTCATTGTGATGGGCAGAATTCTCAATGAATAAAGACCTGACAATGCAGACTGGGACTCTGTCCTTTTCTTGATCCAAAAGACTTACAACCTTTTGGGAAACGTAGAGAGACACTGAAATAGTTGATTATAACCATTGAGAGTAAATAATTCTCATAACAGTCGGGCACTGATGTTGGGCGATTAGGTCTGGCTCGCAGTCTGCATTCCATCACAAAGGTGTTCAATGGGGTTGAAGTCAGGGCTCTGTGCAGGCCAGTCAAGTTCTTCCACACCGATCTCGACAAACCATTTCAGTATGGACCTCGCTTTGTGCACGGGGGCATTGTCATGCTGAAACAGGAAATGGTCTTCACCAAACTGTTGCCACAAAGTTGGAAGCACAGAATCGTCTAGGATGTCACTGTATGCTCTAGCGTTAAGATTTCCCTTCACTGGAACTAAGGGGCCTAGCCCGAACCATGGAAAACAGCCCCAGACCATTCTTCCTCATCCACCAAACTTTACAGTTGGCACTGTGCATTGGGGCAGGTAGAGTTCTCCTGGCACCAAACCCAGATTCGTCCGTCGGACTACCAGATGGTGAAGCGTGATTCATCACTCCAGAGAACACGTTTCCACTGCTCCAGAGTCCAATGGCGGCGAGCTTTACACCACTCCAGCCGTAGTGCTTTTGACCGCTGCGCCACCCAGGACCTTACTCCACCCATTCCATTGGCCACAATGCAAATCACTGTATATTAATTATATATTGGCTTATAGATTCGATCTATGGTAACCGTCCCATCTAATATCCCATCCGAATGACGCCCCCTTCACTTCCCTGGGGCATTGGGATCTCCTTAGAGTAGAGGGAGTGCCCCCCACTGCACCTTCAACACCACTTTCAGAAGGATCAGGGCCTGTATCCACAAAGCATCTCAGAGTAGGAGTGCTGATTTAGGATGTCTATACAAAATTGTATTTATACTGAACAAAAATATGAACGCAACATGCAACAATTTCAACGATTTTACTGAGTTACAGTTCATAAAGGAAATCAGTCAATTGAAATATATTCATTAGGCCCTAATCTATGGATTTCACATAGGCCTGGGAGGACATAGGCCCACCCACTGGGGAGTCAGGCCCAGCCAATCAGAATGAGTTTTATTAATGGGGGCTTTATTACAGACAGAAATACTCCTCAGTTTCCACAGCTGACCGGGTGGCTGGTCTCAGATGATCCTGCAGGTGAAGAAGCCGGATGTGGAGGTCCTGGGCTGGCGTGGTTACATGTGGTCTGCGGTTTTGAGGCCGGTTGGACGTACTGCCAAATTCTCAAAACAACGTTGGAGGCAGCTTATGGTAGAGAAATTAACATTCAATTATCTGGCAACACGCTCTCTCAAAACTTGAGACATCTGTGGCATTGTGTGACAAAACTGCACATTTTAGAGTGGCCTTTTATTGTCCTTAGCACAAGTTGCACCTGTGTAATGACCATGCTGTTTAATCAGCTTATTGATATACCAAACCTGTCAGGTGGATGGATTATCTTGGCAAAGGAGAAATGTTCACTAACAGGGATGTAAACAAAATTGTGCATATAATTAGAGAAATAAGCATTTTGTGCATATGGAAAATTCTGGGATGTTTTATTTCAGTTCATGAAACAATGGAACTTTGTTCAGTATATTATGATCTAAAAACATTCTGATTGTATTCTCAACTCACCATCATTTACTTTTAATGTGGGGCTATGACAGTCAATTGCAAATTAGTCTGATACAATTCCTCTTTTCAGCACCCCTAATGAGATGGGTGTGCTTAGCGTCAGAGCTTCTCAAAATCAGGGGGCATGGTCGACAGTGCTGTCCTCATCTCTCCCATCATGTCCAACCTGGATCGATATTTGTTTTTAATGCAGACAAGAGCACTGAATCAGCATACCATGAGTTTCAATGCTCTGAGGGAGACGGCACAGTATTCCCTTTGAGTCAAGAACCAGAACTCCTCCATAGTGACCTGTGAATGGGTTGTCTGCAGCATTCGTTCATGTTACAGCTCGATCAGCTGTTCGATTTCACTTACCGGCATGTCCACAGAGCCAGGAACACAGTCAAACGGATTTTGCTGATGCGGTCACTCATCTGTATAATTTTTTTGTATTTCCCCTGCATGCTTGCGTTCAATTAGTTGAGTTTCTCAAATATGTCTGTTACATAGGCAAGGAGACACATTTTCTTTTCATTACACAGAAAGTCGACAAAAATTCTGTTTTTTACATCCATTGCGAATGACAACAGTTGCTCCAAAATTGCTGGCCATCAATCTCCCTCTCCTCATGGTGTGCCAGTTGGGGTTGGTGCGCTGTCCAACTGTTGCCTGCCGTATAGCCTCCTGCTGATCCACCGACAGAGCCATGCCAGCCAGGATGCCTGCATGCCCCAGGTGCCCTTGTATTTTAACAATGTCTGGTACAGACAGGATAGTGGTTGTTCTGGCTCAGGTTCAAGGAGACATGACATTCCACTGAACCTGCCCCGGAGATGGTTCCTTAGACACTGAAGATCCTTCTCTGTGGGCTATCGGGACAGAGGCTTGTAGTCTTCAACCGGGTACAGGTCCTCCACTGACTCTACCTGGTTGGGCATGGCTGGCTTCTTCCACTCACATTCCACATCCGTACAGCTGATATTGTGAACCGTAGAAATAGCCAATGCGGCCGCATGGCTACACTTATGAGCTCCACGGGGGCATTTGCATGTGGTAGAGAGAATCCCCTGGTCACCTATAGAGACCTGCCAAGAGGAAGGATGTTAAGTGCCACATGCCATTCAATGCATGACTTTGAACACTTTGAAATGCATTTGTTGTAAGAAATGTGCTATGTAAATAAAGTTTGATTTGATTGATGACATTACAGCTGTAGAATATTTAATAAACTGTAATTTTCTCCAGGTTCGGGGTCTCCCACACCAGGGTCCAGACAGGGCTTGGTGCATCGTGGGAGGAAGGAGAGGGGAAGCATCGCGCCAAGGTCCAGACCAGACCAGGGGCGCAACTGAGAGGAAGAGGTCGTCACGCCCGGAGCCGGATCCGCCTCCGAGGCTGAAAGCCCACCCGGACCCTCCCCTAATGAGTCAGGTTGGTGCGGCCGGAGTACGCACCTTTGGGGGGGGGGTTACTGTCACGCCCTGGCCTTGAGAGGCCTGTTGTCTTTAGTTGGTTTGGTCAGGGTGTGAGAATCTATGCTGGAAATTCTGTTTGATCTAGTTAGTGTATTTCTATGTTGGGCCGGGTGTGATTCCCAATCAGAGACAGCTGTCGCTCGTTGTCTCTGATTGGGGATCATACTTAAGTAGCCTGTTTGCCTACCTTAGTTGTGGGATCTTGTTCCGTGTTTAGGCTTGTATGTGTTTAGCCGGAGGACTTCACGTTACGTTGTTTCTTGTTTATTTGATTTAATAAACATGTTCGCATACCACACTGCACCTTGGTCTGACCCTTCTCTCAACGATCGTGGCATTTATTAATCGTTCACTTGTTTTTCAACAATGTCAGGTGCAGGCAGGGATGACTGGAGCCTTCAGCAAGTAAGACAGGGGTAAGAAATAACTATCATGGGCACATTGGGAATATTAACTACATTACTTTAGTTGGCTGCTTTGAGCAACACTTGTATGCAATATAACATTTTCTGGGAGCCTAGTCTGTGTGATATATGTGGAATATTTTTGGATCATCGGCTTCCCTAAAAACAGGTACTGACAGGAGGAGCAATATGAGTCTGCCAGAGGTCGTCATGCTGGATGGAGATGGAGGCTTTGGTGGTCCACACAACGAAGAAGCAGGTGTCCCTTCCAGTGATGTGGAGTTGACCTTAGACCTGGTGCCAGTAAGGATGGTCTTCAGAGGCTGTAAGACCCTCCCTCCTTGATATAGAAATCCTTCGACTTCACTGCCTCTTCAATGGGAAGGTCCCTTGCACCTGTTGGATTCTAGCTTGAAATATACTTATTCATGTTACCATACTATAACTAATTGATTACTGTACATGTATAAGGAATGTATATGTTGGGGTCAATAGAGGGTGGATAAGAACTAGGTGGATGGAAAGTTACTGAATGAGGAAGGGGGGGCAGTGCAGAAAGTTTACATTCTGTAAAAACATTGTATTGTTAAATCTCATGGATCCTATGGAGGGAGGTCTGGTTTCAGTCACTGATCAGGTAGGGCAGCCGTGGATTAGGAAGGAGTGAGGAATTCGTCCCGAGGTCAGGTCAGATGAAGTGAGAAGGAACAGTCCTATCCCACACACATATTTCTACACCCACAAAGGTTCAAGCATGAGGCAGGGCCATGACTACACCAGTGAGTGGAACCAATTAAGTTCCTGCCTAACAACAGAGATGTATTGGCTGTCTAGATGTGCAAGGAGTTGACTCTTCCTAGTAGGAGGATATAAATACGCTGCTCAAAAAAATAAAGGGAACACTTAAACAACACAATGTAACTCCAAGTCAATCAAACTTCTGTGAAATCAAACTGTCCACTTAGGAAGCAACACTGATTGACAATACATTTCACATGCTGTTGTGCAAATGGAATAGACAACAGGTGGAAATTATAGGCAATTAGCAAGACACCCCCAATAAAGCAGTGGTTCTGCAGGTGGTGACCACAGACCACTTCTCAGTTCCTATGCTTCCTGGCTGATGTTTTGGTCACTTTTGAATGCTCTAGTGGTAGCATGAGACGGAGTCTACAACCCACACAAGTGGCTCAGGTAGTGCAGCTCATCCAGGATGGCACATCAATGCGAGCTGTGGCAAGAAGGTTTGCTGTGTCTGTCAGCGTAGTGTCCAGAGCATGGAGGCGCTACCAGGAGACAGGCCAGTACACCAGGAGATGTGGAGGAGGCCGTAGGAGGGCAACAACCCAGCAGCAGGACCGTTACCTCCGCCATCGTGCAAGGAGGAGCAGGAGGAGCACTGCCAGAGCCCTGCAAAATGACCTCCAGCAGGCCACAAATGTGCATGTGTCTGCTCAAACGGTCAGAAACAGACTCCATGAGGGTGGTATGAGGGCCCGACGTCCACAGGTGGGGGTTGTGCTTACAGCCCAACACCGTGCAGGACGTTTGGCATTTGCCAGAGAACACCAAGATTGGCAAATTCGCCACTGGCGCCCTGTGCTCTTCACAGATGAAAGCAGGTTCACACTGAGCACATGTGACAGACGTGACAGAGTCTGGAGATGCCGTGGAGAACGTTCTGCTGCCTGCAACATCCTCCAGTATGACCGGTTTGGCGGTGGGTCAGTCATGGTGTGGGGTGGCATTTCTTTGGGGAGCCGCACAGCCCTCCATGTGCTCGCCAGAGGTAGCCTGACTGCCATTAGGTACCAAGATGAGATCCTCAGACCCCTTGTGAGACCATATGCTGGTGCAGTTGGCCCTGGGTTCCTCCTAATGCAAGACAATGCTAGACCTCATGTGGCTGGAGTGTGTCAGCAGTTCCTGCAAGAGGAAGGCATTGATGCTATGGACTGGCCCACCCATTCCCCAGACCTGAATCCAATTGAGCACATCTGGGACATCATGTCTCGCTCCATCCACCAACGCCACGTTGCACCACAGACTGTCCAGGAGTTGGCGGATGCTTTAGTCCAGGTCTGGGAGGAGATCCCTCAGGAGACCATCCGCCACCTCATCAGGAGCATGCCTAGGCGTTGTAGGGAGGTCATACAGGCACGTGGAGGCCACACACACTACTGAGCCTCATTTTGACTTGTTTTAAGGACATTACATCAGCCTTGTAGTGTGGTTTTCCACTTTAATTTTGAGGGTGACTCCAAATCCAGACCTCCATGGGTTGATACATTTGATTTCCATTGATAATTTTTGTGTGATTTTGTTGTCAGCACATTCAACTATGTAAAGAAAAAAGTATTTAATAAGATTATTTCATTCATTCAGATCTAGGATGTGTTATTTTAGTGTTCCCTTTATTTTTTTGAGCAGTGTATATGCGCTTGTGTAAACATGTTCGTCTTTGTAGCTGTTTGACCCAGTGGGTGAATAAACTTGGTTTGAGCTTTTCCTAGTCATCCGTTTGAGTTTTTACTCTGTTTAGAACCTAACACACCATAGGGACACTTGAGCTCCACCACTGCTGTGGTGCCCACCAGACCATCTGGTGAGGCACCCAGGATCCCAGACCCTGTGACCCAAAGCCCTGACTCCCTGTAGCCATTTCGAATGCCTTGATGCCCTTTTCTTCGTTATCTGTGCCCCACTTTACAGACAACACCCCATCTAACAACTGTGAACACCTTGAAATGCATTTGTTGTAAGAAATGTGCTATATAAATAAAGTTTGATTTGATTAATGACATTCCTGCTGTAGAATTTTGAATACTGTAATTTTCACGAGGACAAGTGCAGTTTTTCCATAAACTTAATTGATAACTTGGGATTTTATCACTTGACATATCAATCATATAGTGGGAAGGATCTTATAAATCAAGACTGTGTGAATGCATGTACCACTCAGAATAAATAAATACTGTGCCTTTGAAGATTTGTTTCTGGTCATGAAACTACAATATAGGCTGAATGTCTAAAAGTCCATTTTGAATGTCAATAGATTTTTAGATCAATGACAACATTCTAGAACTGAGTTATCACTCATCGAGGTAATCTGGTTAATGACTATATAATTGATTAAGTGGCACTTTCCTTGTATAAAATGTTGACAGCTGTATAGAAAACATTGTATTGCTAAGATGCTCAAATTTGACTTAATAGCTACACTCACCGACAAAGGATAAACTGTATCCCTCATGCTGGTCCTGACCAAACCGGTAAGTTGCCCCTCACTATAGCTGCGCTTCTCCACATAGCCAGACTTAGTGGTCTTCTCCCCTTTTAATGCTCTTATGCTCATCCTTGAAAAATGCCATAAGATCTGAAATAGACACCAAAGTAGACATACTGTACATTTACATTACATTTACGTCATTTAGCAGACGCTCTTATCCAGAGCGACTTACAGTTAGTGCATACATTATTTTATTTTATTTTATTTTTCATACCCCATGGGAATCGAACCCACAACCCTGGCGTTGCAAACGCCATGCTCTACCAACTGAGCTACCTCCCATTCCCTCCCCTACCCTGGGCCAATTGTGCGCCGCCCTATTGGTCTCCCGGTTGCGGCCGGCTACAGCAGAGCCTGGATTCGAACCAGGATCTCTAGTGGCACTGCGATGCAGTGCCTTAGACCACTGCGCCACTCGGGAGACAAACAATTATCTATGCTAAGTCAAACAAAATAATGTTGTGTTCTTTTGCTCTGCTAGATAGCTAAAGTGTAGTCAGTAGCTAGCTAAGACAGAGAAAGGGGATGCAAATTCATGGATTGGGCACAGAAGGTCTCTGGGCACAAAGGCCTCTGATTGCGCTGGTGAACGACGTGCAGGGCCTTCCTGCAGGAATTTGTAGTCTTGCTGAGGTCTTCTCTGTTGCTAATTAGCGTTTCATTTTGGGGGGGAGTAAATTGAGAAAACTCACCTTGTCTGAGAGAGAATTACATGGCTATCAAAACGTCATGCCAGGGTAAGCCTACACGAAACACAAACCTTATATGAAGTAGTTCTAAAATTCCAGACGGCAAAATGAATGGGGAAAAAAACTATTGGAACCATTACCGGGTTTTACCGCTAGGTTTTATGGGCATTATGGGTATTATGAAGGTCCATTGTGCCAGTCTATAGAAATCCCTGATCACACTTCAAATCAAAAACAAATTTGTCACATACACGTGTTTAGCAGATGTTATAGCGGGTGTAGCGAAATGCTAGTGTTTCAACCCCCGACAGTGCAGTAATATCTAACAAGTAATATCTAACAATTTCACAACATATACCTAATACACACAAAACTAGTAAGGAATGGAATTTAAGAAAATATACATATATGGACAAGCAATGACAGAGCGGCATGGACTAAGATACAGTAGAATATTATAGAATATAATGCAGTACATACATATGAGATGAGTAGTGCAAGATATGTAAACATTATTCAAGTGACTATAAACATTATTAAAGTGACTAGTGTTCCATTTCAATAGCCAGCAGCAGCCTCTAATGTGCTAGTGATGGCTATTTAACAGTCTGATGGCCTTGAGATAGAAGCTGTTTTTCATTCTCTCGGTCTCAGCTTTGATGCACCTGGACTGACATCGCCTTCTGGATGATAGCGGGATGAACAGGCAGTGGCTCGGGTGGTTGATGTCCTTGATGATCTTTTTGGCCTTCCTGTGACATCGGGTGCTGTATGTGTCTTGGAGGGCGGGTAGTTTGCCCCCGATAATGCGTTCGGCAGACCGCACCACCCTCTGGAGAGCCCTGCGGTTGCGGGCGGTGCAGTTGCCGTACCAGGTGGTGATACAGCCCGACAGGATGCTCTCAATTGTGCATCTGTAAAAGTTTGTGAGGGTTCCTGAGGTTGAAGAGGCTGTTGCGCCTTCTTCACCACACTGTCTGCGTGGGTGGACCATTTCAGTTTGTCGGTGATGTGTACGCCAAGGAACTTGAAGCTTTCCACCTTCTCCACTGCGGTCCCATCGATGTGGATAGGGGGGTGCACCCTCTGCTGTTTCCTGAAGTCCACGATCATCTCCTTTGTTTTGTTGACATTGAGTGAGAGGTTATTTTCCTGGCACCACACTCCCAGAGACCTCACCTCCTCCCTGTAGGCGGTCTCGTCATTGTTGGTAATCAAGCCTACTACTGTTGTGTCGTCTGCAAACTTGATGATTGAGTTGGAGGCGTGCTTGGCCACGCAGTCATGGGTGAACAGGGAGTACAGGAAGGGGCTGAGCACGCACCCTTGTGGGGCCCCAGTGTTGAGGATCAGCGAAGTGGAGATGTAGTTTCCTACCTTCACCACCTGGGGGCGGCCCGTCAGGAAGTCCAGGACCCAGTTGCACAGGGCGGGGTTCAGTCCCAGGGCCCTGAGCTTAGTGATGAGCTTGGAGGGTACTATGGTGTTGAATGCTGAGCTATAGTCAATGAACAGCATTCTTACATAGGTATTCCTCTTGTCTAGATGGGATAGGGCAGTGTGCAGTGTGATGGCGATTGCATCGTCTGTGGATCTATTGGGGCGGTAAGCAAATTGAAGTGGGTCTAGGGTGTCAGGTAAGGTGGAGGTGATATGATCCTTGACTAGTCTCTCAAAGCACTTCATGATGACAGAGGTGAGTGCTACAGGGCGATTTAGTTCAGTTACCTTTGCTTTCTTGGGTACAGGAACAATGGTGGCCATCTTTGAAGCATGTGGGAACAGCAGACTGGGAAAGGGAGAGATTGAATATGTCCATAAACACACCAGCCAGCTGGTCTGTGCATACTCTGAGGACGCGGCTAGGGATGCCGTCTTGGCCGGCAGCCTTTCGGGGGTTAACATGCTTAAACGTCTTAATCACATCGGCCACGGAGAAGGCGAGGCCACAGTCCTTGGTAGTGGGCCTCGTCAGTGGCACTGTGTTATCCTCAAAGCGGGCGAAGAAGGTGTTTAGCTTGTCTGGAAGCGAAACATCGGTGTCGGCGACGTGGCTGGTTTTCCTTTTGTAGTCCGTGATTGTCTGTAGACCCTGCCACATACGTCTCGTGTCTGAGCCGTTGAATTGCGACTCCACTTTGTCTCTATACTGAGGTTTTGCCAGTTTAATTGCCTTGCAGAGTGAGTAGCTACACTGTTTGTATTCTGCCATATTCACAGTCACCTTGCCATGGTTAAATGCGGTGGTTCTCGCTTTCAGATTGGCGCGAATGCTGCCATCTATCCACGGTTTCTGGTTAGGGTAGGTTTTAATAGTCACAGTGGGCACAATATCACCTATACACTTCCTGATAAACTCAGTCACCGTTTCAGTGTATTCGTCTAAATTATTTTCGGAAGCTACCCGGAACATATCCCAATCCACGTGATCAAAACAATCTTGAAGCATGGATTCTGATTGGTCAGACCAGCGTTGAATAGTCCTTAGCACGGGTATTTCCTGTTTGAGGTTCTGCCTATAGGAAGGGAGGAGCAAAATGGAGTCGTGGTCAGATTTGCCGAAAGGAGGGCGGGGGAGGGCCTTATAAACCATCCCGGAAGTTCGAATAGCAATGGTCGAGGATTTTGGCAGCACGAGTACAACAGTCGATATGTTGATAGAACTTCGGCAGCCTAGTCCTCAAATTTGCTTTGTTAAAATCCCCGGCTACAATAAATGCAGCCTCAGGAAATGTGGTTTCCAGTTTGCATAAAGTCCAGTGAAGTTCTTTGAGGGCAGTTGTGGTATCGGCTTGAGGGGGGATATACACAGCCGTGACTATAACCGAAGAAAATTATCTTGGGAGATAATACGGTCGGCATTTGATTGTGAGATATTCTAGGTCGGGTGAACAAAAGGACTCGAGTTCCTGTATGTTACTACAATTACACCATGAGTCGTTAATCATGAAACACACACCTCCGCCCTTCTGCTTCCCGGAAATATATTTATTCCTGTCTGCGAGATGAACTGAGAACCCCTCTGGCTGGACCGATTGACAGAATATCCCAAGAGAGCCATGTTTCCGTGAAACAGAGTATGTTACAGGCCTTGATGTCTCTCTGGAAATAAATCCTTGCCCGGAGTTCGAGCTTGTTAACCAAAAAGACTAAACATTAGCGAGTAGTATACTTGGAAGCGGTGGGTGGTGTGCGCGCCTCCTAAGTCGAACCAGCAGGCCGCTCCGAGTGCCTCTCCTCCGCCGGCGATGTTTTGGGTCAGCCGCTGGAATCAGTTCAGTTGCCCTGGGGAGAGCAAACAAAGGATCTGCTTCGGGAAAGTCGTATTCCTGGTCGTAATGCTGGTGAGTTACCGCCGCTCTGATATCCAATAGTTTTCCCCGGCTGTATGTAATGATACAAAACACTTTGAGCTAATAATGTAAAAAATAATACATACAAAAAAAACAAAATACTGCAAAGTTTCCTAAGAGCTAGTCGCGAGGCCGCCATTTTCGTCGGTGCCAGGTTATCATCGTATCATGTAGGCGATGTCATGGCAACGTTGGCTAGCACAGCTCATCCGTAGAAAAATGTCATCGGGTCTAATGGTCATCTCCGGCCGAACTGCGTATGTGCAGGTCGTCAAATCAAAAGGCACTCCTTCAACACAAAGCTGTTTGACTAAAATGAAAACGTGCCTGTCACTTTCACGAGGATGGAGTAATAACATGTTCAGCATTGCCTCGAATCTAGGTTGTGCCTTTAGATTTCTAGAAAATTAACAACTAAGGATGAATTTTTCACTTCACAAACCCCAAACCCTTGCCTGGTCTGTTTCGCAAGCGTTCCCGGAAGTCTCGCTATGTTGCGCCTCTGGGTTCAGAAACTCTGTGCCAAGACTGTTCTCAAGGCAGGCCTGGTTGTAGCTAGATACAGTATGTTTGAGTCGTGTCGGGGACAATTTTAGCGAAGGGAGAGATCGAACTGTACACAATAGTTACCTGGAGGAAAATGGGGGCGGGTCATGCTTTTTCAATTTCAGTCAGGGGGAGTGTTTAGTATTTTTTACATTTAGTCCAGGGGAGGGTCATCTAATTAGGCATCAATTAAATGTCATATTGCTCAGGGTTTTAGAATTAGTTGCTTATTATAGTATCTCATGTGTGCCCGATGATGCCCCTAATCCCTGAATCTCTGTTGGGCAGCAATATCAAGTGTGCCTAGTGTGGTCTCAAAGAAATTATCCATAGCCTAAAGGCTACTATAGGCTATACAAAGAGCATGCTCGGAGAAGCACAGGGCAAAGTTATATTTCTAACAAAATGTACTTCTTTTCAAGGTTTTTGGACTGCTGGGATGGTGTATATATAACTAGGCTACACTGCATTACACACTGCAATGGATAGGCGTTCCCAATCAAGAGCCCCGGCCTGCCCTGCTCTTGCTGATGTAAACCCTTTTGTACTGCCTAACCAATCAATGAATGTGCTGTGTATGGTGGCACTTTGTTAAAAAAATGCAATATCTGTGTGCGCGGACTAGGCCTACTGATGTCCTGTTCAGTTTGAGAGGGAGAGCATGAAGATGAGAAGGAGGACCAGAGTTAAGATTGCTACGGCTATAATCAATGCGCATAATGAAGCTATTTATCGGCGTTATTGACCTCACAATAAGCCATATTAGACTAATTTACATAACTATGAAGCGGCAGCTGCAGAGATGGACAGCGCATGGGTGCTGAAAATAGGCTAATTCGAGAAGGTCTAATTCCTTTAAACAGTCTTACATTTTATTTTGACTTTAGGCTACTAACAAGAGGTCTTTGTGTTGGAGCCTATTTCTTCCTATTCAGTAAATAAGCGGTAGGCCCACCTTTTTGACAGACTAAATTACAGTCTACTAGCGATAGATTTTGTCAGCCAATTCCTTCAGTCACCATAAGGGTAGAATATTGTGTGTTCCATCCCGAGAATATACAGTGCATTTGGAAAGTATTTAGACCCCTTGACTTTTTCCACATTTTGTTATGTTACAGCCTTATTCTAAAATTGATTAAATTGTTCCCCCCCCCTCATCAATCTACACACAATAGCCCATAATGTATATGTATATCACATTTACATAAGTATTCAGACCCTTTACTCAGTACTTTGTTGAAGCACCTTTGGCAGCGATTACAGCCTCGAGTCTTCTTGGGTATGACGCTACAAGCTTGGCACACCTGTATTTGGGGAGTTTCTCCCATTCTTCTCTGCAGATCCTCTCCAGCTCTGATAGGTTGAATGGGGAGCGTCGCTGCACAGCTATTTTCAGGTCTCTCCAGAGATGTTCGATCGGGTTCAAGTCCGGGCTCTGGCTGGGCCTATCAAGGACATTCAGAGGCTTGTCCCAAAGCCACTCCTGCGTCGTCTTGGCTGTGTGCTTAGGGTCGTTGTCCTGTTGGAAGGTGAACCTTCACCCCAGTCGGAGGTCCTGAGCGCACTGGAGCAGGTTTTCATCAAGGATCTCTCTGTACTTTGCTCCGTTCATCTTTCCCTCGATCCTGACTAGTCTCCCAGTCCCTGCCGCATCATCCCCACAGCATGATGCTGCCACCACCATGCTTCACCATAGGGATGGTGCCAGGTTCCTCCAGACATGACGCTTGGCATTCAGGCCAAAGAGTTCAATCTTGGTTTCATCAGACCAGAGAATCCGGTTTCTCATGGTCTAAAAGTCCTTTAGGCGCCTTTTGGCAAACTCCAAGCGGGCTGTCATGGGCCTTTTACTAAGGAGTGGCTTCCGTCTGGCCACTCTACCATATGGGCCTGATTGGTGGAGTGCTGCAGAGATGGTTGTCCTTCTGGAAGGTTCTCCCATCTCCACAGAGGAACTCTGTAGCTCTGTCAGAGTGACCATCGGGTTCTTGGTCACCTCGCTGACCAAGGCCCTTCTCCTCCCCGATTGCTCAGTTTGGCCCGGGCGGCCAGCTCTAGGAAGAGTCTTGGTGGTTCCCAACTTCTTCCATTTAAGAATGATGGAGGCCATTGTGTTCTTGGGGACCTTCAATGCTGCAGAAATGTTTTGGTACCCTTCCCCAGATCTGTGCCTCGACAAAATCCTGTCTTGGACCTCTACGGACAATTCCTTCGACCTCATGGCTTGGTTTTTGCTCTGACATGCACTGTCAACAGTGGGACCTTATATAGACTGGTGTGTGCCTTTCCAAATCATGTCCAATCAATTGAATTTACCACAGGTGGACTCCAATCAAGTTGTAGAAACATCTCAAGGATGATCAATGGAAACAGGATGCACCGGAGCTCAATTTCAAGTCTCATAGCAAAGGATCTGAATACTTACATAAATAAGGCATTTCTAAAAAAAACGTTTCATTTTGTCATTATGGGGTATGTGTGTAGATTGATGAGTGAAACATGTTATTTAATCCATTTTAGAATAAGGCTGTAACGTAATACAATGTGGAAGAAGTCAAGGAGTCTGAATACTTTACGAATGCACTGTATCCGGCCGGACCTACCTACCCATCTGGCCGGCCATGCGGCCGGACCTACCTACCTGTCCAGCCAGACCTACCTACCTGTCCAGCCGGACTTACCAGTCTGGCTGGCTGGACGGACCTACCTACCTGGTCGGTCGGAACTACCATTTCTGACAGGCCGGCCGGACCTACCTACCTGTCTGGCCGGCCAGACCTACCTAGCTAGCTGTCTGGCCAATAGCCTACTTTATTGGAATCTCAATTGCCCTATCCCTCATTCATAGCTTGATTGCCTATATTTGAATGGGCAACGAGCAGAAAATGACAAAAAAAATAAAAAAAATAGTTCTCACTTGATGTCCAAGATAAGTAATTCCAATTGAGACATAATGTTGTGGAGATTGTTGCTGTGTAAGATATTTGTTTTAGCCTATAGTAACTCATTCAAAATGACATGATACCTAGCTAGAACACTTAATTTAATCAATTAAAACTCGGTTCTCTGACAGCTGCCAAAATGGCTGACTGAAAAGCTTGACATGCATAATGAGGTTGCAGAACCTAGGCTGTTGATGTACTGTAGGCTTATTGGTGTTAAACTATCGACTGAAAAATATACATTACAGGATGCATACAAATATTATAATATGAATCAAACAGTAAGAAAAAGTTGTAGTAAACATGCAGAAGCAATAGGAGATGGTTTTGAATCGTGTTAGTTTATTTCCCTCTGGGTATAGTTCCTCACAAGTTAGTAATGAGTATTCTGGGGACAATATTCAGGAGAATCATTTTTTACTCCTTAGCACTGTGCGCTAAGGAGGAGAGGGAATGCCTGAAGCACAAGGCAGGATGGATTGAGATGGAGGACTGTTTTGTATGATGAGCATAGAGCAGGAGAGTAGCTACAAAATGTAGACTGCACCATTCTTCATGAATAGGAGTCATTGAAAGTGCCTTGAAACACCTTTGTTGTGGAATTCTGTTCATTCATACACCTACACTTAAAACAAAACTGCCCTAAGGGTTGGGTTCACTACTAAAATAAGACATCAGAATCTTAATGATTCTAATTTTAAGCTTGAATATTGAACATACAATGCATCTTTATTTGAATCAGAGTTTGTAGGAGGAGCCTAGTGAAGCTCACTTTCTCCAAAGATGATAGCCCCGCCTTCCTCTGTCTGGATTTTCTTCCCTCTTTTTAAGCCCTGCCCCATCACACTTCCTGCTTTGTTTGAGGAGGGAAACCGAGGGAGAGAATTGACGGACTGAGTAGGCTAGCTGTGGTCTGTGACGTTTAGAACATACTAAGAATGAGCAGCTTTTGATTCACTCCTAATCAGTGAAACAACAGCAGACAGGATAAGCAGATAGTCATTTAATAACCTAACCTATGTGCAAGTTAGCGTTTGTTGATTCAATTTAGCAAGTTCTGGTCACTGCAGGATGCTGTTTTGAAACTGGATGTAAAGGGTGAGTGGCCTCTAAAATATGTGTTTAACGCTGAGTTAGTGCATTAAGATACTTTTTAATCTCAGTCTAAACTTCACTGAATGTATCATTTTATGTAAATGGTGTATTGTTGAGGCCATTGAAGGAATCTGCAGACTTCTCAAATACCTTACTGATGTAGCAATTGTAGGTCCGTTAACGCAGCATTTTGACAATGAAATATACTTACATTATTTACTTAGTCCTTATCTTCTACCGCTGTAGTGTCTTGCCACAGTCCGTTACCTGTCCCATGAGACCCATCTACTCCAGCACAGCCGCCACTGTCCGTCAATATGTGTCCAAGCCATCAGATCCTACACATCTTGATTTCACGGGCAATATTCCTACTGCCAGTCTTCTTATACATGTTAGCATTAGATATCTTATTTTGCCAGTGCAAAGCAAACCATTGTGTGAAATATACCACTTCATAATTGAAATATCACAATACTCAACTTCAAATTGTTTGAGGCACCGGAGTGTGTCATTGAGTGATTGCTGGGCTGGAACAAAAGCCTGTGCACTCCATGGCCCTCTAAGAAGTAATGTCAGGATCAATGACTTAACTAGCTAGCTGAGAAAGATTGACTTGAAATGTAAACGGTACCGACTCAATATTCTCAATAATCCATAATTTACTTAACGCTGTTTGTTTTTGGTTTATTAAAAATATTTCTGACCGTTTGTTACAGTTACCTGGCTAACCTATTGATTCTGCTTTGTGACATACCCTGTAGGACTACGTTGGCCACTCCTTCCTTTGCTCAGCCAACGCCTGGTGCAACAAATCAAGAGTAATCAATTAGTATAATGAAATTAAATTCAGGTGTGCAGATTGATAGTATCTGCTGGACTTTTTTCACTGGGAAACTAAAATCAAATGTCGTACTTCGCCAAGCCCTTGATACTTAGTATAAATGAATGTCCACAGGTGTATTTAATTGCCTCCTTTCACAGGGTAATCTAACTGCGGTAAATAGAATTTCATCCAACTGCAAAGGGAATCCTCCATGAATGTTATCATTGGAGGATTATCCCACACCCTTGGGTTTGACAAGTAAATTCAGGCCCATACTGTCAAAGAGGGGGGTCACATGGAGCTAATCTCTGAAACCCAGAACAAATCTTATGTAATTGCGTCAAATGCTCAATTAGGTTCTGGGGGGAAATGTATGAAAAAAGTCTTCACCCTCCTAAACGGAAACTCTTTACATGGAGCAAATGCATCCCATTACATTTTCAGCTGCAGGTAGTACTGGATTTCTATGATGGGGCAGTTTAAGGAATGACATTCCATGAGAGAACATTACTTTTTCAAAGATAATTTGAAAACTTGTACTAATGTCATTACAGATTCTTTCAACTCAATGGGGTTTATTTTATTGCTTGAAAACACTGGAAATCTTAGACTGGCTTTAAGAGTTGTCCTAAATGTTGGCTAAGATGGCATGGCACTATGCAAGGCTACTTGATTGTTTGATTTGTTTTCATTCCTATTTTGATGAATGAGAGGCAGTGGTAAGTATAAGCAGAACTTACCGCTTAGTTGGCTATAGCCTGGAAACCTGATGGTTTATTCCATGGAATTCTACGTCAGGCATAAATGAGCGTTTGGATCAGGAAAGTTTCCTCTCACGACCTCTACAAGCCAGAATGTTGAATAAAAATATATTTTAACTTACTTTACCGTTTGTCCGTGTGGTTGGTCTGTTTGCAGGTAGGAATGTGAGACAATATCCACAGGAAAGTATAATTAAATCAATGTGTTCAGATTTCTGTCACCTGACGCATACGCAGAACAATGTAAGCATGAGCCTGGCAAGTAGGCATGAATCACGTGCGTGTATTTTCATGTGCATGCTTCAATGAAATTCAACATTGGGTTTCCAGGCTAGGTTGGCTATTGCGTTTAAGTCAAGTGTAGAAGGGGAGCGTTCTTGTATCCTACCTTCTCTCCACCTTGCTGCTTGGAGAAACTAGCAGTCTATGTGAATGCTGCTAGGTTTTGCACTAACATAGCATTTCTTACACGACATACATGGACAAGCCCTGATATTTCATACAGATCTATTTTGAAAAGAATGAATGAAAGACAAACATCCAACAGATTTAGTTAATAGATGAATACACATTTGACAAAAACTCTCAGAATTGGATAATCGCCTGATGATCACCAGCGTCCGGTACAACGGTCTATGGCCCGTGACATGAAAGGTCAAAAGCGGTAAGGGAGGAGCGCCATTCTCAAGTCGAACAGTAATTTGCGCCGCACGCTCATGCTGTCAACATAGCAGCATGGCGCATCACTAAGAAACATGCATCTCTTTTTCATAAAATATATGTTAGAATTTTCAAACTAGCTTTCATTGGGAAGGCAGATAAAGCGTTTTTATCAAAATCAATCACTTTTGCATGTGAACAGAATCCTACTCATTACTCCACGTGCTTAACACACTTTTTTGTTTTGAGCCGACTTCGCCGTCGGCCAGAGCAGGGCACCTGGCTCACGCCCAGGAGGCAGCCCAGTTCCAAAACAAATGCAATCACTTTTCACATGGTGCAAACACCTCCCACCGGGGCCAGATATTCGAATTCCCTCACTGCATCACCTGCTTGTGTTGCCAGGCAGGCTTTGCACTCTACCAATCAGAGTTGACAGGGTGTAAAGAGGAGGAGGGGCTGCATGATGTGGGTGTGTCCTATCTTGGACTTCAACAAAAGTGTGTACAGTCGTGGTCAAAAGTTTTGAGAATGACACAAGTGTTGGTCTTCACAAAGTTCGCTGCTTCAGTGTTATGAGATATTTTTGTCAGATGTTACTATGGTATACTGAAGTATATTTACAAGCATTCCATAAGTGTCAAAGGCTTTTATTGACAATTACATTAAGTTTATGCGCCGCCGCAACCTTCGCTCTCTCTCTCCCACTACTCTCTCCTCTTCCATCCTATCATCTCTTCCCTCTGCTCAATCCTTCTCCCTCCAATCTCCTGATTCTGCCTCCTCAACCCTCCTCTCCTCCCTTTCTGCATCCTTTGACTCTCTGTGTCCCCTATCCTCCCGGCCGGCTCGGTCCTCCCCTCCAGCTCCGTGGCTTGATGACTCATTGCGAGCTCACAGAACAGAGCTCCGGGCAGCGGAGCGGAAATGGAAGAAAACTAAACTCCCTGCCGACCTGGCATCTTTTCACTCCCTCCTCTCTACATTTTCTTCATCTGTTTCTGCTGCTAAGGCCACCTTCTACCACTCTAAATTCCAAGCATCTGCCTCTAACCCTAGGAAGCTCTTTGCCACATTTTCCTCCCTCCTGAATCCTCCCCCCCCCCCCCCCCCCCCCCCTCCTCTCTCTCTGTGGATGACTTCGTCAACCACTTTGAAAAGAAGGTTGACGACATCCGATCCTCGTTTGTTAAGTCTAATGACACTGCTGGTCCTGCTCACACTGCCCTACCCTATGCTTTGACTTCTTTCTCCCCTCTCTCTCCAGATAAAATCCTGCGACTTGTGACTGCAGGCCGCCCAACAACCTGCCCGCTTGACCCCATCCCCTCCTCCCTTCTCCAGACCATCTCCGGTGACCTTCTCCCCTACCTCACCTCGCTGATCAACTCATCCTTGACCGCTGGCCATGTCCCTTCCGTCTTCAAGAGAGCGAGAGTTGCTCCCCTTCTCAAAAAACCAACACTCGACCCCACTGATGTCAACAACTACAGACCAGTATCCCTTCTTTCTTTTCTTTCCAAAACTATTGAGCGTGCCGTCTTTAGCCAACTCTCTTGCTATCTCTCTCAGAATGACCTTCTTGATCCAAACCAATCAGGTTTCAGGACTGGTCATTCAACTGAGACTGCTCTTCTCTGTGTCACGGAGACTCTCCGCACTGCTAAAGCTAACTCTCTCTCCTCTGCTCTTGTCCTTCTAGACCTGTCTGCTGCCTTTGATACTGTGAACCATCAGATCCTCCTCTCCACCCTCTCCGAGCTGGGCATCTCCGGCGCGGCTCACTCCTGGATTGCGTCCTACCTGACCGGTCGCTCCTACCAAGTGGCGTGGCGAGAAGCTGTCTCCGCACCACGTGCTCTCACCACTGGTGTCCCCCAGGGCTCAGTTCTAGGCCCTCTCCTTTTCTCCCTATACACCAAGTCACTTGGCTCTGTCATATCCTCACACGGCCTCTCCTATCATTGCTACGCTGACGATACACAACTAATCTTCTCCTTTCCCCCTTCTGATAACCAGGTGGCGAATCGCATCTCTGCATGTCTGGCAGACATATCAGTATGGATGACGGATCACCACCTCAAGCTGAACCCTGGCAAGACGGAGCTGCTCTTCCTCCCGGGGAAGGACTGCCCGTTCCATGATCTCGCCATCACGGTTGACAACTCCGTTGTGTCCTCCTCCCAGAGTGCGAAGAGCCTTGGCGTGACCCTGGACAACACCCTGTCGTTCTCCGCTAACATCAAGGCGGTGACCCGCTCCTGCAGGTTCATGCTCTACAACATTCGGAGAGTACGACCCTGCCTTACACAGGAAGCGGCACAGGTCCTAATCCAGGCACTTGTCATCTCCCGTCTGGATTACTGCAACTCGCTGTTGGCTGGCCTCCCTGCATGTGCCATTAAACCCCTACAACTCATCCAGAATGCCGCAGCCCGTCTGGTGTTCAACCTTCCCAAGTTCTCTCACGTCACCCCCCTCCTCCGCACACTCCACTGGCTTCCAGTTGAAGCTCGCATCCGTTACAAGACCATGGTGCTTGCCTTTGGAGCAGCGAGGGGAACGGCACCTCTGTACCTTCGGGCTCTGATCAGTCCCTACACCCAAACGAGGGCATTGCGTTCATCCACCTCTGGCCTGCTGGCTCCCCTTCCTCTGCGGAAGCATAGCTCCCGCTCAGCCCAGTCAAAACTGTTTGCTGCTCTGGCACCCCAATGGTGGAACAAGCTCCCTCACGACGCCAGGACAGCGGAGTCACTCACCACCTTCCGGAGACATTTGAAACCCCACCTCTTTAAGGAATACCTGGGATAGGATAAAGCAATCCTTCTACCCCCCCCCCACACACACAGCGGAGTCGCTCACCACCTTCCGGAGACATTTGAAACCCCACCTCTTTAAGGAATACCTGGGATAGGATAAAGTAATCCTTCTTTTTCAAGACCTCTGCAATCCGCCCTGGCATGCTGTCAATTAACTTCTGGGCCACATCCTGACTGATGGCAGCCCATTCTTGCATAATCAATGCTTGGAGTTTGTCAGAATTTGTGGGTTTTTGTTTGTCCGCTCGCTTCTTGAGGATTGACCACAAGTTCTCAATAGGATTAAGGTCTGGGGAGTTTCCTGGCCATGGACCCAAAATGTAGATGTTTTGTTCCCCGAGCCACTTAGTTATCACTTTTGCCTTATGGCAAGGTGCTCCATCATGCTGGAAAAGGCATTGGTCGTCACCAAACTGTTCTTGGATGGTTGGGAGAAGTTGCTCTCGGAGGATGTGTTGGTACCATTCTTTATTCATTGCTGTGTTCTTAGGCAAAATTGTGAGTGAGCCCACTCCCTTGGCTGAGATGCAACCCCACACATGAATGGTCTCAGGATGCTTTACTGTTGGCATGACACAGGACTGATGGTAGCGCTCACCTTGTCTTCTCCGGACAAGGTGTTTTCCGGATGCCCCAAACAATCGGAAAGGGGATTCATCAGAGAAAATGACTTTACCCCAGTCCTCAGCTGTCCAATCCCTGTACCTTTTGCAGAATATCAGTCTGTCCCTGATGTTTTTCCTGGAGAGAAGTGGCTTCTTTGCTGCCCTTCTTGACACCAGGCCATCCTCCAAAAGTCTTCGCCTCACTGTGCGTGCAGATGCACTCACACCTGCCTGCTGCCATTCCTGAGCAAGCTCTGCACTGGTGGTGCCCCGATCCCGCAGCTGAATCAACTTTAGGAGACGGTCCTGGCGCTTGTTGGACTTTCTTGGGCGCCCTGACGCCTTCTTCACAGCAATTGAACCTCTCTCCTTGAAGTTCTTGATGATCTGATAAATGTTTGATTTAGGTGCAATCTTACTAGCAGCAATAGGCCTTTTTGTGCAAAGCAATGATGACAGCATGCGTTTCCTTGCAGGTAACCATGGTTAACAGAGGAAGAACAATGATTTCAAGCACCACCCTCCTTTTAAAGCTTCCAGTCTGTTATTCTAACTCAATCAGCATGACAGAGTGATCTCCAGCCTTGTCCTCGTCAACACTCTCACCTGTGTTAACGGGATGAATCACTGACATGATGGCAGCTGGTCCTTTTGTGGCAGGGCTGAAATGCAGTGGAAATGTTTTTTGGGGATTAAGTTCATTTTCATGGCAAAGAGGGACTTTGCAATTAATTGCAATTCATCTGATCACTCTTCATGACATTCTGGAGTATATGCAAATTGCCATCATCAAAACTGAGGCAGCAGATTTTGTGAAAATGAGTATTTGTGTCATTCTTAAAACTTTTGACCACGACAGTACAGGGAAAGTCTGTGCTCCCACTTCTATTTGAATCAAATGCATTGCAATTAAGTATAGTAAAACAAAAACAAACTTGTACATGATTGACATTCTTTTGCTCTCTTCTCCACCACCTTTCAGGTCAAACATGGATGTTGCTGTCGCAGAGGAACCCCTGAGGAAAATCTTCAGAGCAAAAAAGACTATGAAAGTCAGTGATCGACGGCAACTGGAATCCCTTCACACCACTCTTTCCTCTCTATGTTCTATCCCATCCCCACCTCAGCCAGCAATGGTAAATGGGAAGCAATCTGAAGATGTGTCCATGGAAGTAGATAAAGAAACACATAGAACTACACATACCACCACTCCTGCCCCTTCCTCCCTGACAGCCACATCCCTAACCACTGAGACCTCTGAGGAACCATCAACCTCTGCATTACTGGTTCCTTCATCACAGAACATACACTCTGATGTAAAAGATGTTCAGGAAGATGAAGGAGAGGGGAACAAGGAGGCTACATTACCCAGCCTCGAGGTAGAAGACAAAATGAATGGCGTGATGAAGGGGGATAAAGATTCCAAGGAGGATGTTATCCCTGCCTCTCCTGTGAGTTCAGAGAAAACAGAAGCGGTAAGGGAGAAGGAGGTTGATGATATGGAAATAGACCTGGTACCAGGTACCACTCAGGACACAATGCCCATATTGAACCCTGCCTCCTCCCTCCTCCTGTCCCCCAACACGGCTGTAGAGTCTGTCTCTTCCCCCTCCCTCTCCCCATCATACACGGTAGAGTCAGACCAGGATGTCAGGCCAGGATTCCTGGTGCTTAGTGATGATGACGATGTCCAGGATGAGAGAGAAAAATATGAGAAAGAGAAAGAACAGAGGGAAAGTGAAGAAGGAGGGGTGGGAAAAGTTGAGGTTAACATGGAGAAGCAAGAACAATTTGAAAGTGGTGCTCCAGTTGACTGTCCATCCCCTTCATCACCGATGCCCCTTCAGATTGATGAAGGTAATCCTATAGTCCTTTCCAATACCAACTGAAGCACCGAAGTGATTATGTCAAGTTCAGTTAATATGTTTGCTAGGTTGACTTCAATTGGCCTGTTAGCTAGCGGAGAGATATATATTTTCAAGATGTTAGCTTTGATAACAGCGGTGTTTTGATAGATGATACTGTAATGTTTTGTGTTCTCTCTAAACAAGAAGAGGAGGGTGCTGCTCTACAGAGGAAACGATCCCTGTCTGGAGACTCAGAGCATGGCGGCCAAAAGCAGGGAGAAAGAGATGTGGAAGTGGTGGAGAGGCATCACAAGAAGCCCAGAGTAGACTGTGAAGAGCTGGAGGCTCATGTGGAACTGAAGATCAGTGGGAGCGCTGAAAGGCAACACAAGCTGAAGAAGGTTGGTCCTCAAATGAAAGGTGTTTTCTTTTTTATTTAAAGAAACCACATCTCAATTCCCAAATTGTAATCATGTATCCTGAGTTGCATGGCATATTTTTGCTATTTTAAGACCTTTTTCTGACAAGTATTAATTTTTTATTTTTATGGTGCTACCTTCTTGTTTTTTTGAGTGTTATTTATTTAAAAAATCTCAGTTGGACTGGTTTCAAGTTTAAACAAATAAAATAACCTTCCATCTTTATTTTTCCTCACTTGCCCATTAAAATCCCTCTCCCCTCCCTCTCCTCTGTAGGTGGTGCAGCATCTTGTTGAGGAGCAGTTGCGTGTTCTGCAGCTCACACTGTTTGACAAGAGTCTTCAGGGGCTCAGAGACAGAGTGGACAAAATAGAAAAACACCCGAGTGCCCTCAACAGCCTGCAGGTTAGTTGTCAAAGGATGGTAAATATGGGCCTCCTGTAGCTCAGTTGGTAGAGCATGGCGCTTGCAGCGCCAGGGTTGTGGGTTCGATTCCCACGGGAGGCCAGTATGAAAAATGTATGCACTCACTAACTGTAAGTCGCTCTGGATAAGAGCGTCTGCTAAATTACTAAAATGTAAAAAAAATGTAAATAAAACACAAACAGGGTAATCAAGGATAAAGACATTGGAATGTATTGCCCATTAGACAAGCCAATCCATGCTCCACGTGTGCCCTTTCAGGCAAAGATTGCCCGACTTTCCAAGAAAGTTGGAACTGCCAACCAGGCCAGGGAGAATGCCAAGAAACCTCCAGAGGTGAGTGAAAATGGAGGAAATTGATCTTTCAATGATGACTGTGATGTCAGTGATTTCAGAGGGAACTTGCCTTTTTGAAAGGTTGATGGTACCATTGGAACTCCATACAAAGTGCTCTTCCCTATATTCATCAGGTACCATTGCCACCTACCTCTACTTATGCCACAGCAACCACCTCAGCAGGATCAGCAATTCTCGGCCTGAGGTAAGTCAATGGTTTGAAGTGTAGCAGCGTGTCCCAATTAATCAGAGGGAAAAATGTTTCACCAGAGGGTAGCCCAAAGCAGTAGGTGCATTGACAACGAATAATCAATTTGTCATTAAGAGTTATCTGGGATAAAAGCAATTGATTGGATGCACAGTGATGTCATACTGTATCTCTCAGCATCCACTTATGTTTGTGTTCACCATCATTCTCCACTGAGCAACCTTTTGATCAGCTTCCTGACTCCTCTGCCTGTACTCACTTTCCTCTCCTCTCCTTGTAAACAGAACAATGGGGAACAACACACAGGATCCAAAGCGTATTGATCAGAGCAGTCAAACCCCTACTCCTGTACGTAATGATCAGAGCAGTCAAACCCCTACTTCTGTACCCACAGGTAAGCAGGAGGGAGTTAGTCTGTTGGCAGGTTTCTCCTTATCTTAATCTGTGTGTTTTCTTTAACCACCTGATATTATGTTTTTTATATAGTCTATCTTCACTTTTTAAATCTCCATTTATTTCTGTTCCACAAGCCCCCTTGCTACCTTCCCCCTCTTCCACATCCTCAACTGGATCTCAACCCACATCCCAAACCTTGATGCTGAGCACCTGTGTTACCCCAGCACCAGGTCAGTCTGCCTTCTCTCTCCAGCCATTCCTCATACAGCTGCCTGGTGGAGGGACAGCCATCCTTACCAACCAAACCAACTCCCAGCTAATCCCAGTGTCCGCACTTACCGCCATGACGAGTTCCACCATGACACCCACCGCTGCCTTCATCCTGCAGAGGACTACTCCCTACACCCCTGCTGCTCCCAAGCCCCCCTCCGCAGCCACCCTCTTATCTCATTTCGCTGCCACACCCACAAATACACCCACACCCACAACCATGACTACACCCACTGACACACCAGCTGCCACAACCTCTCACATGGCCACAACCACACCCAGGGCCATAACCACAACCACACCCAGGGCCATAACCACAACCACACCCAGGGCCATAACCACAACCACACCCAGGGCCACAACCATAACCACACCCACACGCAGGGCCACAACCACAACCATGGCCACAACCACACCCAGGGCCACAACCATAACCACACCCAGGGCCACAACCATAACCACACCCAGGGCCTCAACCATAACCACACCCAGGGCCACAACCATAACCACACCCAGGACCACAACCACAACCACACCCAGGGCCACAACCACACCCAGGGCCACAACCATAACCACACCCAGGACCACAACCATAACCAGGGCCACAACCACACCCACACCCAGGACCACAACCATAACCCCACCCACACCCAGGACCACAACCATAACCACACCCACATGCAGGGCCACAACCATGGCCACAACCACACTCTGTGCCACACCCAATGACGCCCACCCTGGAGCCACTGGGACAGTCAGCAGGCCCAGCTCAGGTGTGTCTGTCTCCGTCTGTGAGTCCATTCGGCTTGTGTCTGTTGCGAACTCCACTTCAACTACATCCTTACCAAGATTCTCAATGCCAGCCACCACAGGCACTCAACCCTCTGTGCGACCAGATGCCTCTGTGCATCCAGCTGCCCCAGCGCAACTAGCTGCCCCGGCACAACTAGCTGCCCTTGTACCACAGGTGCCTGCAAAAACAGGTTAGCTTACACCTCAGATGTTTGGCTTGTCATCTTGGAAGAGTAAATGTAAAGAGTTTGTTTTTGTCCGGATTCTGTGTCATTTAAACTGAGAAGCTGTGTTTTCCTACACTCTGCTATGTAGGTAGTCAAGCTACAAACCCTCCTTCAGACTCCACACAGGCATCTCACCCTGCCAAATCTGAAGCATTCATAGACCTGACAGAGGAGGAGGATGATGATGATGTTCAAGGTAAGATTGATATTCCCTTCCTTCCTTCTTCCTTTTGGTGACCAGTATTTATGATATTATAGGGGCCAGACATGCAGTGGGTTGTACATAGTGACTAGTGCACTACATCTCCCTGAGTAGTCCCCATGTGTTGTATGCAGTTACTGGAGTGCTGAAGGCTCCGATGGCTTTAAAGGCCTCACCCTCGCCTTCAACAGCGTGTCAGCGAACCACAGCCACACAGCAAACAGCCACCTCCACTTCAGTCGGAACACAGGCCGGTAAGTGGTGTCTTGTGCCAACACTGTCTGTGGTTATGTTGGCAGTAGAATACCCAGATTGTTTTTCTCTTTAGTTTATTGCTGTGTTTCAGTGAGGTCATCTCTTGGTCAGACTTCCGCCGTTGGATCTCCACACACTGTTCATCATTGCCCCCTGCAGGTGAGACTACCAAATGTTTGAAAGCAGAGCAACTTTGTCTTTCAATACATGGAATACTGCATGTTCCAGAATGACGTTTGCCAATTGGAAGAAAATTACATATTTGCCTATAATCAACCAAAGAGAGTAAACATAGCAAATTAATGTGAAAGTAGTACAATTTTGTTAAAATCCATCTTTCAGGGCTCGCCATCTAAAAGTGTTGCCTCAGTAACAACCACTTCTTCATCTTCCACACCTTGCCTCCAGCCCTCTCCCCTTCCCCCTTTGCCTGTCCCACCTCAAACTATCAGCCTGCCCCTAGAGGCGTCCAGCACCAGCCCTCCACAGCAGCCTCTGCTCAAAATAACCCGGGTTCCGAGCCAGAATGACGGCATCGTGCTCTCCTGGTCTATGACTGAGGTAGACCAGAGCTGTGCTGCCGTGGACAGCTACCACCTATATGCCTACCACCAGGACCACTCTGGCCCCGCCACCCCCGGCACAACCCCCCTACTCTGGAAGAAGATAGGGGAGGTGAAGGCCTTGGCCCTGCCCATGGCCTGTACACTCACACAGTTTGTCTCTGGCTCCATGTACTACTTTGCAGTCTGTGCCAGGGACGTGTATGGCCGCTTTGGACCATTCTGTGAGCCTCAGTGCACTGACGTCTTAACGTCCCCTTCACCGAAAGCTCCAATTTAACCACACGTTAAGATTTAAGTTAAAATGTGTTGTGTCAACTTCAAATGTGTCAAGTTAAAACAAGAGGAGAAATGTTGATTCTGTAGATGTTTTTCTGGTAACCAGTCTAGCCAAAGTGAAAAGTTCAGTAAAGATGCTGGCAAAACGAATTGCTCTATTTTCAAATGAATTTTTTTGGTATTTGTTTTATCAGAATTGTGCACTCAAATCATCTTTGAGCCCAGGTGTTATCAGTGGAATGTTACTGGGAAATGTTTTTGCCCATCTTAGTGAAATCGGTTGGCCCCATGTGACCACTGTCTGCCTGCCGTGTTTTTGACCACATGGGAGCAGCATTGTACCAAAATGGTATCTTTGACACAGGACGAGAGCATTTGAAAATCAATCTTGAAATGGCCTGATTCCGTTTCTGAAAGAAAATGGACAAAGTATTCTTATCCTTCTAGTTCCCTGAAGGCATTTGAAAACTCTAACTTTTCATTGCAATTGTCAGTCTAACTGAAAGATCATACTATGAAGGACAGAATGACCATGTTATTATATGGTAATACACAGTCATTTTTTTTATGTGCCTAATAGTAAAGACATGTTATTTAATGTTTTTTTAATTACCTTTTAATTTGGCATGAACAGAACCAGTCATGATGTTTTCATATTGTCAAACATATCACTTCACTTCAAAAGGTAGGCTACCTGCACATGTTCATCCACTCCAAAAGAATTCCAGATCCAAACAGTGCACTGTGCACTCGCACCATTTGATGAATGGAAAGAGAGATCTGTTACGGAACACCAAAAAGTGTAATGACATTCAGCGATTGTCATTAGGTCTACACTCTTGTAGCCTGAATTAATTGATGCGTCTTTGACTAAAGGAACTTTTTTTGTAGAAAGAAAAGTTGGGATGCCTGAAAAGGGGCTGAGATACCGGACTGTCCTGGGATGACAAGTGCAGCCACATGGATATATATACATTTTTTAAACCATGACCGGTGGGGGTGTTCGTTTAATTTGGAATACGCATGTACACTGCTCCAAAAAATAAAGGGAACACTAAAATAACACATCCTAGATCTGAATGAATGAAATAATCTTATTAAATACTTTTTTCTTTACATAGTTGAATGTGCTGACAACAAAATCACACAACAATTATCAATGGAAATCAAATGTATCAACCCATGGAGGTCTGGATTTGGAGTCACCCTCAAAATTAAAGTGGGAAACCACACTACAGGCTGATCCAACTCAAAATGAGGCTCAGTAGTGTGTGTGGCCTCCACGTGCCTGTATGACCTCCCTACAACGCCTGGGCATGCTCCTGATGAGGTGGCGGATGGTCTCCTGAGGGATCTCCTCCCAGACCTGGACTAAAGAATCCGCCAACTCCTGGACAGTCTGTGGTGCAACGTGGCATTGGTGGATGGAGCGAGACATGATGTCCCAGATGTGCTCAATTGGATTCAGGTCTGGGGAACGGGCAGGCCAGTCCATAGCATCAATGCCTTCCTCTTGCAGGAACTGCTGACACACTCCAGCCACATGAGGTCTAGCATTGTCTTGCATTAGGAGGAACCCAGGGCCAACCGCACCAGCATATGGTCTCACAAGGGGTCTGAGGATCTCATCTCGGTACCTAATGGCAGTCAGGCTACCTCTGGCGAGCACATGGAGGGCTGTGCGGCCCCCCAATGAAATGCTACCCCACACCATGACTGACCCACCGCCAAACCGGTCATGCTGGAGGATGTTGCAGGCAGCAGAACGTTCTCCACGGCGTCTCCAGACTCTGTCACGTCTGTCACATGCTCAGTGTGAACCTGCTTTCATCTGTGAAGAGCACAGGGCGCCAGTGGCGAATTTGCTAATCTTGGTGTTCTCTGGCAAATGCCAAACGTCCTGCACGGTGTTGGGCTGTAAGCACAACCCCCACCTGTGGACGTCGGGCCCTCATACCACCCTCATGGAGTCTGTTTCTGACCGTTTGAGCAGACACATGCACATTTGTGGCCTGCTGGAGGTCATTTTGCAGGGCTCTGGCAGTGCTCCTCCTGCTCCTCCTTGCACAAAGGCGGAGGTAGCAGTCCTGCTGCTGGGTTGTTACCCTCCTACGGCCTCCTCCACGTCTCCTGATGTACTGGCCTGTCTCCTGGTAGCGCCTCCATGCTCTGGACAATACGCTGACAGACACAGCAAACCTTCTTGCCACAGCTCGCATTGATGTGCCATCCTGGATGAGCTGCACTACCTGAGCCACTTGTGTGGGTTGTAGACTCCGTCTCATGCTACCACTAGAGTGAAAGCACCTCCAGCATTCAAAAGTGACCAAAACATCAGCCAGGAAGCATAGGAACTGAGAAGTGGTCTGTGGTCACCAACTGCAAAACCAGTCTTTTATTGGGGGTGTCTTGCTAATTGCCTATAATTTCCACCTGTTGTCTATTCCATTTGCACAACAGCATGTGAAATGTATTGTCAATCAGTGTTGCTTCCTAAGTGGACAGTTTGATTTCACAGAAGTGTGATTGACTTGGAGTTACATTGTGTTGTTTAAGCGTTCCCTTTATTTTTTTGAGCAGTGTATTTTAATATTTACCTCTGTAGCAGTACAAATTGCATTTTAAAGAAATAGTAGAATTGTTCAATTAGTATTATTTAGAGACCCCCCCCCCCCCCCCCCCCCCCCACCCCAAAGTTCGACTTTGTTGCATTTAGGGGGACTCATGTCTCATTCATGAGGTCTGAGACCCCCCTGGGCCTCATGTAATTCACACTGTCTGTTGATCACTTTATACTCTGTCTGATAGGGACATGTAAAGTCTTAATGGCTGGTTTGAAACATGTACATGCATTGGACCTGACAACAGATTGACCGAAAGGTTAAGTACCAAGAACTATTCAGACTATTGTAATTTTTCATTAAAATGTTTGTAAACTATACTGGTGTATTGATGCTTGACTCTAGGGGGCGCTAGTCCCATATCAGTTTTATTCACACTAACACCGGTTCCTCAACATTTGTTAGAAAGGCACCCCCTCCTCCTCCTCCTCCTCTCTCTCACTCTCTCAATGCATACTAATGCTGCGAGAGGACCCTCCTCCCTCCCACCCAGCTTTCTCAGGGATGGGCGGGAGAGGGGACAGATAGCAATTTCAGTTCAGTATCCTTTCTCATAAGGCTGGCAATGCTTGTCTTACAACCCTGTGTCTTTTCAGTAAGCAATATTGATGAGACTGCAACATGTCTAACCTGTGTGTGTGTGGTATGTAATAGACCAGAGTTAGAGGAAAAGGACATATTTTCATCTGGATGGGAAGGCTTTTTTTGTTGAAAGAAGAAAGAAGATAAGCTGGGAGGGGGAATAACTGGCAACTGCCATTCCCCCCTTCCACATAGAGACAAGAAAGAACGGAGGCTACTGGAGTATTAGTTTTTTTCTTTCGTTCTTTGTTCTTCTTCTTCCTCATCGCCTTGCTGGGAGGTGCTTTATCTTTTCATTTGCTTGCTCTCTCTGTCCTCTGCCTTCTCATCTATTTCTCCATTTACCTGGTCTACAATTTCTTCTATATATGAACAAGAAAAGGAAGGAAAGAGATTTTTTCCCCTTTTAATTTCCTTATCCATTCTCCCTTCCCTTCCCATTCCTATGACTCCCAATCTTTTCCCCCTCTTACCCACGCTCCCCCTCCCCCCATTGCTCCACTCACCTTCCACCCCATAACTTTGACTAGTTTTTTAATCTACCAGTGTTTCAATTATCCAGATTTTTTCGACAGAAAAGACAAGCTCGTTGATAACACTATTTTACCTTTTTTCATTTTTTTTACCTCTTCCTATTTTGTACCTCTTTTCTTCTCCCACAATCCTTTGCATCTCTATTTTGGGGATTCTTATTTGTATTTATAGGTAGGTCTCTTAGTGTTTAGTGTCTGTCTCAATCTGTTTGTGTGTGTTACGCATCCATATAACACACATCAACACACACACATGCTAAACTACAGTATGGCTCGGTATAGGAATGGTTCTTTCATCAAATCATTCAGCTGGTACTTGTTTTCATGACATGCCATCCCCACTCTTCCTCTCCATCCCAAACATCACCTATTTGCTTTTGACCTTAATCAAAACCACAGTGATTCATCCTGCAACGCCTTCCTCTCTTCTCAGAGGAGCACATTTTCTCTCACAGTATTGCACAACAGTCTCTTCTCCTCCGATTAAATGTGTAACTGCCTCCGTTTCCTTATTGAATCGTTTTACTCACACACAGGAGGAGACTAATGCAAGGTCCCAAGGCAAACTCCAAATCTAGCAAAAAATGAATAAATCAAGATATTATACTGTTCCCATCTCATCCTGCACCTCTTATGAAACCACTACTGTCTGATGAAGACGGTCAAACATTATCTGTAGCTCCGCTCTTAATACTCACTTACCCGTCTCTCATTCTACTGGTCTGTCACCTGTGTGTGCATCTCTCTCTACCCACCCCACCCCCTCTCCTTTCACTCTCACTCCCTCTGACACACACACACAAGCACTCAAAGATAATGGACTAAAACACTTGCTGCAATTCTTTAACTTTCAGAGGATTTTTCTTTTTACATGCTTTTCTCATCTGTCGCTCTCCTTTAAGCGCCATTCATCTCTATCCAATCATTGTTTTCCACTTACACCCCCACCTTTTAATTGATACAGTCATTTATTTATTTTTTCATTTGCCATCAATGAAATGTTAGAGGGTAATTTTGTTTTCTGATATAATTTAAGAGTTATGTTTACTTATATGGGGAATCATTTTTGTAAGTTATTACTGGGACTACTGTGATATATTTTAAGTGTCAGGTAATTTAGTGTAGTTATTTGGGAACAATGTTTAGCAATAGGAGAAGGGAAGTGTTGAAGACAGGGTGGTGAAAAGGTTGTAGGGAATTAGGTTTATTGCGAACTAACCAAAAAAACATAGACTTTTTGGTGTGTGAGTGAGCGAAAGAGCGAGTGAGAGGGAAAGAGAGTGTGAGAGGGGGAAAGAGAGTGTATTACACACAGCAATAGACATATACATAGATAAGTAGAGCAAACCACAATTCATTCTCGCTCCACCTCGCTTTATATTTGCTTTTTTTCTTGAAGGAGAATTTTATGATTCTCCTCTACATTATATGAAGATATTGGGGAATGGGATTTTAAAAATATTCATCACAATGATAAATGCATTCTGGATGTAGCTGTTTTCCTGAGGAATTACTGTCTTGGATTGGACTTCAAATGAAAGCCTCTAATTAACTGTTATTATAAACAGCACTGAAATTCAGGACTTTTTTGTATTTTTTCCCTAATGGACTAAAGCTGATTTTAATACTTTTTTCTACTAATGAATTTTAATGGGATTTTACTATCAAGGATTAAGGACTCAACATCTTTTATCTTCTAGTGATATATTTGTGATTGTTACAATTTCTCCTATCTACAAACACAATTACATTTAGAATCACTCAGTATTAAGGGTTAATTAGGTGAGTACAGTGCCTCTCTTACACACAAGCTATTTCTATTGCTCTTCATTTTGTTGTCATTGATTAATGGTATTTTGTCATTCAATGTGGGTGTTAACATACATATAGTCTTTCATACATATCATTGCACCACAGTGTGTTGGTGTCTGGTGTGTGTGTGAGAAAGAGAGAGGTGGACATTGAACGAGTTGAATGGTGGATTATCGAAGATCAGTAATTTCCCCTAAATTCCACCATATCTAGCCTTTGATACCTTGTTTGAGCTCTTATATATGTTCGTCCATATAATCAACAACTCTGATCTCGTCATACCCTTTCTATACATTTAGGTACATCATCTACATAATCTGTATCTGGGTCATTCCACGAATAGTGCCCTTTGATACCTTAAATTGTGCATCAATATTATATTTTAAAAGCCTGTTATATTAAATTAAGTACCCTTTAATATAGACCACATGGAAAATTCTATATATCTGTTCAATTTAATAAATTTCCCCAAGTTTTCACCATTGTAAAGCCCTAGTTATTTTGTTACTTTGACAGTCATTTCTGAAGATGATTATTTATTCCATGTGATTAGTAATTCATTTACGTTTGTTCCTCATTTTAAGGTCAACCTGTTGCGTGAACTAAACTCTTTTTAATATGGTTAAACAATTCCTTTAAAAAAAATGCTTTTTTAAAGAAACATTGAACATCTTATAGTCAAATCATAGTGTAAAAGCAGGTGAACTGGTTCTACTCTCTTTGGCCATTTTCTGGTGTTTTGTGGTGGAAAACTGAGCATGTTGAGCATAACACGTCATCCCTGTTACACATAGAAACAGTGCATTTGGAAAGTATTCAGATCCCTTGACTTTTTCCACATTTTGTTACATTACAGCCTTATTCTGAAATGGATTTAATTGTTTTCCCCCCCTCATCAATCTACACACAATACACCTTAATGACAAAGCAAAAACAGGTTTTTAGAAAACTGAAACAGGTTTTAAAAAACGGAAATATCACATTTACTTAAGTATTCAGACCTTTTACTCAGTACTTTGTTGAAGCACCTTTGGCAGCGATTACAGCCTCTAGTCTTCGGTATTCTTCTTCGTAGGGATGGTGCCAGGATTCCTCCAGATGTGACGCTTGGCATTCAGGCCAAAGAGCTCAATCTTGGTTTCATCAGACCAGAGAATCTTGTTTCTCATGGTCTAAGAGTCCTTTAGGTGCCTTTTGGCAAACTCCAAGCAGGCTGTCGTTTTTTTTCTGAGGAGTGGCTTCCGTCTGGCCACTACCATAAAGGCCTGATTGGTGGAGTGCTGTAGAGATGGTTATCCTTCTGGAAGGAGGAACTCTGGAGCTCTGTCAAGAGTGATCATCAGGTTCTTGGTCACCTCCCTGACCAAGGCCCTTCTCCCCTGATTGCTCAGTTTGGCCGGGTGGCCAGCTCTAGGAAGAGTCTTGGTGGTTCCAAACTCCTATTTTAAGAATGATGGAGGCCACTGTGTTCTTGGGGACCTTCGATGCTGCAGAGATGTATTGGTACCCTTCCCCAGATCTGTGCCTCGACACAATCCTGTCTCGGAGCTCTACGGACAATTCCTTCGACCTCATGACTTGGTTTTTGCTCTGACATGCACTGTCAACTGTGGGACCTTATATAGACAGGTGTGTGCCTTTCTAAATCATGTCCAATCAATTGAATTTACCACAGGTGGACTCCAATCAAGTTGTAGAAATATCTCAAGGATGATCAATGGAAAGTCTCATAGCAAAGGGTCTGAATACTTATAATAAGGTATTTCTGTTTTTTATTTTTAATAGATTTTCTAAAATATCTAAAACCTGTTTTTGCTTTGTCATTATGGGGTATTGTGTGAAGATCGATGAGGATTTTTTATTTATTTAATCCATTTTAGAATAAGGCTGTAATGTAATAAAATGTGGAAAAAGTCAAGGGGTCTGACTACTTTCCGAATGCACTGTAGAGTTTTTACAATTTCCATTATTGTGAAGCTTGCATTCAATTGCCCCTCCATGTTGCACACAACAAGCTTCCATTCTCCCTGATTTGTCTGATTTAAGATGTATCGTCAACCCTGTTATGGTAAATGCTGTTAGGGTCAACCTTGTTTCTTAATTGGCACTTTACTATAGTTATTATTTTTTATGAGATAGGAAAACATGTTTTTTTTATTAAGTTGAACATGTGCTCTTTATGACAGAATGTTTAAATGCAAAAAAAAAAATCTAATGACACTACCCAAAAGGCACTCTATTGGTGGAATCTCCACACCTCATAAACAAGCTTCTATTGCTTTGCCTATATCTGTACTGTAAACCTTCTCCCCACCCACTCTCCAATGCAGTTCTAGACACTTCAGTTAATGTACAGCGTGTGTGTGTGACTGTGAGAAAGAGCGAGAGTGAGTCCATTGCCCTTTCCGCCTACCTCTCCCTGCAGCTTATCCGGTGAATACATCATTATTTCAAAGGAAAACGTCAATGTGTCGCAACGTACAGTATTATGCACTTTTCTTTGTTGTCGGTTTCCGCTTTGGGTTGAGAGCCTCAGCTCAGTGTGTCTGTTGCATCACACCCGCCTGTCCATCATATGTCCTGTGTGTTTGACCCCTTTTTTCTAATTCACTTTCCTATCATTTGGCTGACAGGGTTTGGATTTATACTGTGTGCTGAGAATTGGTCAAGGTTACAGCTACATACGCGTCAAATCCACCTGGGACTTGGTGCTCTCTATTTTGACCCTACACGTGACTGTAACAGTCTACCTGCAGAAGGGCCCTTAAGCCCATGTAGTCTGTCAGTAACATCGCAATGAGGCTAGATGGTTGGCCAATGTGTAACTATGGGCTCAACCACAAGATGCTCGTGGGTCTACTAAAAGGAAAAAACAACACCAATGGGGAGAAAGTTGATTATCATTAAACTGATAGAATTGAACACAGTGGTTTTTACTGGTGTTACACTATATGTTAATATTTTATGTGTTTGTATGGGCCCACCATCCCTTAGATTGTGGTTGTACCTGGTTTAAGGGAATTGGACTGATCCTCTTGGGCCTCAGTTCCACATGGTGGGGTGACTTTCTGTGGTCTATGCATATCCTGAATTTATTCAGGTCCTCTGTAGCTTAGTTGGTAGAGCATGGGGCTTGCAATACCAGGATTGTGGGTTTGATCCCAGGGACCACCCGTATGTAAAATATTTGCAAATCGCTTTAGATAAAAGTGTCTGCTAAATGGCATATTATTATTTCCAAAAATGGACATATTCTAAAATGCCATCTGGCACTGCAGGACCACTGGATGTGAATTATTCAGGATTCGTTCTGAAATTGTTTAACCTAAGTAACCATGTAAATATGCTGGAGATTCATCCTAGAACATAGAAGTTTGCATATGATCTCCACCATCAAAAAGACAATGTTGTCCTGCAGCTTCTACATTTCATGCTTTATGTGCTGCAGCCATTGCTGACTCAATAACAAGGCCAGGAGACAGCAGGGGCTGTGGACATTCATAATCTCCATTCACCCACCCCTAATCTTTGTCACTCGCTATGCTGTCTAACACAGACAGGGCCTAACCCATGTTTTAGGCCTACTTCTGCCCGAAGATTAGAAACCATCTCAAACTTTGAGTAATCTGTCAGTCTCCCTTTCATTCAACCCACTGAATGCATCTGTGGATCAAACACTGGGCTTGTTCACTTGGTGATTGGAGGGAGCTACAGTATATGGGGCGAGGAGACTATTTATTGGCAGTTTATTCACTCCAAGACTGGAGAATATGGGTCATGATCTCCTATAAAATATGTTTAATAATTCATCATAGCTGATTAAGAAGAGTCGTATTGACACAACGACATAAGGAAGGACATAACTACAGGAAAATTAGTACTGCATTTATTCCATTTTGTATGTATTAATGGGTAGAAATAGTGGCTGCATGGGAGCATTCTCTATTATTTTTCTCTGATGTTTCCATTTATGGTCACCCTTTTGGTTCATGTGTTAAGTGTATGTCACTGTGCTTATGTTGTGTACAGCATGTGTCTGTGTGAGGCCTATCAATCTATTAAATATAGAACTTACAATCTGTTGCCCTAGAGACATAGTTCATTATTTATCAGCATATTTAATTCATCATTTATTTACCTAAAGTATGGCCTGTGCAACATGCCCTTGAACAGACAAATTCATTTCCATTCATTGAGAAATTGCTTGTGGGGTGTATTGAGATATGCATGGGTATAATTAGGATTAATAGAAGTTATTCATTACACTACTACTGTACTGGCGGGGGGATGGAGACAATTTAGTACATACAGTACATTTGGGTAAAATACATCATTTGTACTCAAGGGAAACAGCGTCACTTGTTGGCCTTGTAAGTGTGTGCAAGCACCAACCAGAGTGCTTGCTGGAATTTGGACCTCCACTAGGTATAAATAGCTTACTGTTCTAATGGAAGGTTTCATTCAGTGTCTGTCTGACCCAGCAAGAAAGCACATGCCTATCTCGAAGTTCCCATGAATCACATTTAGGACCTCTGAAACCAATTGCCAAATTCACCATGTGTGAGGTTGCACATCCATTTATGATGTGTTCCTAACCTTTCCCATCCTCCCTATTCCTTGTTCATCAATAACAGACCCGCTGCAGTCAGATGGAAACTCAGTAGCAGCAAATACGGCATCGCGGAAAGGGGAAAAAAATAAGAAAAGTGGAGCTTTGGAGAGCAATTACCTCGAACGTCGCTATACATTGTGACCCAAAAAGGATTTAGCGCTCGCACCGTTTTCCCTGAAACCACTGTGAGTGTTTTGAGCCGCGAAAAACCAAGCACATTCTCAATCAACTGAGAGAAAGGATTATGATTTAGCGAGGAGATCAATCAAAGAACTGTTCATTTTTAATCTCTCCCCACCAATCATGCTCTGCCAAATTCGTTAATAAACGCCCCACATCATGAGGTGTCGAGGCCAATATGTGTCGATGAATATTCTCAATTTAACAACACTGAAAAAGCTACAGAGTAGGCAGGACAGGAGGAAGGAAAACTAAATTACATGTTTATATATATATATATATGTATATGTATGTATGTATGTATGTACAGTGCATTCGGAAAGGATTCAGACCCCTTCACTTTTTGCACATTTCTACACACAATACCCCATAATGACAAAGCAAAAACAGGTTTTAGAATTTTTTTGCTAATTTATTAAAAAGACAAAACTGAAATATCACATTTACATAAGTATTCAGACCCTTTACACAGTACTTTGTTGAATCACCTTTGGCAGCGATTACAGCCTCGATTCTTCTTGGGTATGACACTACAAACTTGGCACACCTGTATTTGGGGAGTTTCTCCCATTCTTCACTACAGATCCTCTCAAACTCTGTCAGGTTGGATGGGGAGCGTTGCTGCACAGCTATTTTCAGGTCTCTCCAGAGATGTTCGATCGGGTTCAAGTCCGGGCTCTGGCTGGACTACTCAAGGACATTCAGAGACTTGTCCCGATGCCACTCCTGCGTTGTCTTGGCTGTGTGCTTAGTGTCGTTGTCCTGTTGGAAGGTGAACCTTCACCCCAGTCTGAGGTCCTGAGCGCTCTGGAGCAGGTTTTCATCAAGGATCTCTCTGTACTTTGCTCCGTTAATCTTTGCCCGATCCTGACTAGTCTCCCAGTCCCTGCCGCTGAAAAACACCCCTGCAGCATGACGCTGCCACCACCATGCTTCACCGTAGGGATGGTGCCAGGTTTCCTCCAGACGTGACGCTTGGCATTCAGGCCAAAGACTTCAATCTTCATTTCATCAGAACAGAGAATCTTGCTTTTCATGGTCTGAGAACTTTAGGTGCCTTTTGGCAAACTCCAAGCGGGCTGTCGTGCCTTTTACTGAGGAGTGGCTTACGTCTGGCCAATCTACCATAAAGGCCTGATTGGTGGAGTGCTGCAGAGATGGTTGTCCTTCTGGAAGGTTCTCCCATCTCCACAGAGGAACTCTGGAGCTCTGTCAGAGTGACCATCAGGTTCTTGGTCACCTGCCTGACCAAGGCCCTTCTCCCTCGATTGCTCAGTTTGGCCGGGTGGCCAGCTCTAGGAAGTCTTGGTGGTTCCAAATTTCTTCCATTTAAGAATGATGTAGGCCACTGTGTTCTTGGGGACTTTCAAAGCTACAGAAATGTTTTGGTACCCTTCCCCAGATCTGTGCCTCGACACAATCCTGTCTCTGAGATTTACGGACAATTCCTTCGACCTCATGGCTTGGTTTTTGCTCTGACATGCACTGTCAACTGTGGGACCTTATATAGACAGGTGTGTGCCTTTCCAAATCATGTCCAATCAATTGAATTTACCACAGGCGGACGCCAATCAAGTTGCAGAAATATCAAGGATTATCAATGGAAACATGATGCACCTGAGCTCAATTTCGAGTCTCATAGCAAAGGGTCTGAATACTTATGTAAATAAGGTATTTCTGTTTTTTATTTTTAATAAATGTGCAAATATTTCTAAAAACCTGTTTTCGCTTTGTCAGTATGGGGTATTGTGTGTAGATTGATGGATACAAAAAATAAATATATTTTAGAATAAGGCTGTAACGTAACAAAATGTGGAAAAAGGGAAGGGGTCTGAATACTTTCCGAATGCACTTTATATGTATGTATGTATGTATGCATGTATGTATGTATGTATGTACACTACCAGTCAAAAGTTTTAGAACACCTACTCATTCAAGGGTTTTTCTTTATTTTGACTATTTTCTACATTGTAGAATAATAGTGAGGACATCAAAACTATGAAATAACACATATGGAATCATGTATAAACCAAACAGTGTTAAACAAATCAAAATATATTTTATATTTGAGATTCTTCAAATAGCCACCCTTTGCCTTGATGATAGCTTTGCACACGCTTGGCATTCTCTCAACCAGCTTCATGAGGTAGTCACCTGGAATGCATTTCAATTAACAGGTGTGCCTTCTTAAAAGTTAATTTGTGGAATTTCTTTCCTTCTTAATGCGTTTGAGCCAATCAGTTGTGTCGTGACAAGGTAGGGGTGGTATACAGAAGATAGCCCTATTTGGTAAAAGACCAAGTCCATATTATGGCAAGAACAGCTCAAATAAGCGAAGAGAAACAACAGTCCATCATTACTTTAAGACATGAAGGTCAGTCAATACGGAACATTTCAAGAACTTTGAACGTTTCTTCAAGTGCAGTCGCAAAACCATCAAGCGCTATGATGAAACTGGCTCTCATGAGGACCGCCACAGGAATGGAAGACCCAGAGTTACCTCTGCTGCAGAGGATAAGTTCATTAGCCTAAAAAATTGCAGCCCAAATAAATTATTCACAGAGTTCAAGTCACAGACACATCTCAACATCAACTGTTCAGAGGAGACTGTGTGAATCAGGCCTTCATGGTCGAATTGCTGCAAAGAAACCACTACTAAAGGACACCAATAAGAAGAAGAGACTTGCATGGGCCAAGAAACACGAGCAATGGACATTAGACCAGTGGAAATGTGTCCTTTGGTCTGGAGTCGAAATTGGAGATTTTTGTTTCCAACCGCTGTGTCTTTGTGAGACGCGGTGTGGGTGAACGGATGATCTCCGCATGTGTATTTCCCACTGTAAAACATGGAGAAAGAGGTGTTATGGTGTGGGTATGCTTTGCTGGTGACACTGTCTGTGATTTTATTTAGAATTCAAGGCACACTTAACCAGCATGGCTACCAGAGCATTCTGCAGCGATACGCCATCCCATCTGGTTTGGGCTTAGTGGGACTATCATTTGTTTTTCAACAGGACAATGACCCAACACACCTCCAGGCTTTGTAAGGGCTATTTTACCAAGAAGGAGAATGATGGAGTGCTGCATCAGATGACCTGGCCTCCACAATCCCCCGACCTCAACCAAAGTGAGATGTTTTGGGATGAGTCGGACCGCGAGTGAAGGAAAAGCAGCCAACAAGTGCTCAGCATATGTGGGAACTCCTTCAAGACTGTTGGAAAAGCATTCCAGGTGAAGCTGGTTGAGAGAATGCCAAGCGTGTGCAAAGCTGTCATCAAGGCAAAGGGTGGCTATTTGAAGAATCTCAAATATAAAATATATTTTGATTTGTTTAACACATTTTTGGTTTCTACATGATTCCATATGTGCTATTACATAGTTTTGATGTATTCACTATTATTCTACAATGTAGAAAATAGTAAAAATAAAGAAAAACCCTTGAATGAGTTGGTGTTCTAAAACTTTTGACCGGTTTTGTGTGTGTGTGTGTGTGTGTGTGTGTAAGCCATTGATTCCACCCCACCCATTTAATGGATTCTTTTTTCATCATGGTAAAAATACTGCAGGCCTATCTCTAGCCCATTCATAGACGGTAATGTTAAACATACAGTGCCTTCAGAAAGTATTCATACCCCTTGATTTTTTCCCACATTTTGTTGTGTTACAGCCTGAATTTAAAGTGGATTAAATTGAGATTGTTTAGTCACTGGCCTACACACAATACCCCATAATGTCAAAGTGGAATTATGTTTTTTAAAAAATTTTTCACAAATTAATTATAAATGAAAAGCTGGAATGTCTTGCGTCAATAGGTATTCACCCCCTTTGTTATGGCAAGCCGAAATAAGTTCCAGAGTAAAAAGGTGCTTAACAAGTCACATAATAAGTTGCATTTACTCACTTTGTGGGCAATAATAGTGCTTAACATTATTTTTGAATGACTACCTTATCTCCGTACCCCACATATACAATTATCTCAAAGGTCCCTCAGTCGACATTAACTATCCCTTTGAGCATGGTGAAGTTATTAATTACACTTTGGATGATGTATCAATACCCAGTCACTACAAAGATACAGGTGTTCTTCCTAACTCAGTTGCCGGAGAGGAAGGAAACCGCTCAGGGATTTCACCATGAGGCCAATGGTGACTTTAAAACATTTGCAGAGTTTATTGGCTGTGATTGGAGAACAATGAGGATGGATCCACAATACTAACCTAATTAACAGTGAAAAGCATGTACAAGGCACTAAAGTAATACTGCAAAAAATGTGGCAGGGCAAATCTAATACAACACATTACTGAGTACCACTCTCCATATTTTCAAGCATAGTGGTGGCTGCATCATGTTATGCAGTTAGTAGAGCATGGCGCTTGCAACATCAGGAATGTGTGTTTGATTCCCGGGACCACCCAAACCTGAAATGTATGTATGCATGACTGTAAGTTGCTTTGGATAAAAGCGTCTGCTAAATAGCATATACACTGAACAAAAATATAAACGTAACATGTTTCATTAGCTGAAATAAAAGATCCCAGAAATGTTCCATACGCACAAAATCTTATTTCTCTCAAATGTTGTGCACAAATTTGTTTACATCCCTGTTAGTGAGCATTTATCCTTTGCCAAGATAATCCATCCACCTGACAGGTGTGGCATATCAAGAAGCTGATTAAACAGCATGATCATTACACAGGTACTGCGGACAATAAAAGGCCACTCTAAAATGTGCAGTTTTGTCACACAACACAATGCCACAGATGTCTCAAGTTTTGAGGGAGTTTGCAATTGCCATGCTGACTGCAGGAATGTCCACCAGAGCTGTTGCCAAATAATTTAGTGTTAATTTCTCTACCATAAGCCGCCTCCAACGTCGTTTTATAGAATTTGGCAGTACGTCCAACCGTCCTCACATTCGCAGACCACGTGTAACCACACCAGCACAGGACCTCCACATCCGGCTTCTTCACCTGCAGGATTGTCTGAGACCAGTCACCCGGACAGCTGATGAAACTGTGGGTTTGCACAACCGAAACATTTCTGCGCAAACTGTCAGAAACTGTCTCAGGGAAGCTCATCTGCGTGCTCGTTATCCTCACCAGGGTCTTGACCTGACTCCAGTTCGGCGTCGTAACCAACTTACAAATGCTAACCTTCGATGGCCACTGGCACACTGGAGAAGTTTGCTCTTCATGGATGAATCCCGGTTTCAACTGTACCGGGCAGATGGCAGACAGCATGTATGGTGTTGTGTGGGCAAGCGGTTTGCTGATATCAACGTTGTGAACAGAGTGCCCCATGGTGGCGGTGGAGTTATGGTGTGGGCAGGCATAAGCTACGGACAATGAACACAATTGCATTTTATCGATGGCAATTTGAATGCACAGAGATACCGTGACGAGATCCTGGAGGCCCATTGTCGTGCCATTCATCCGCCGCCATCACCTCATGTTTCAGCATGATAATGCACAGCCCCATGTCGCAAGGATCTGTACACAATTCCTGGAAGCTGAAAATGTCCCAGTTCTTCCATGGCCTGCATACTCACCAGACATGTCCCCCATTGAGCATGTTTGCGATGCTCTGGATCGACGTGTACGACAGCATGTTCGAGTTCCTGCCAATATCCAGCAACTTCGCACAGCCATTGAAGAGGATTGGGACAACATTCCACAATCAACAGCCTGATCAACTCTATGCGAAGGAGATGTGTCGCACTGCATGAGACAAATGGTGGTCACACCAGATACTGACTGGTTTTCTGATCCACGCCCCTACCTTTTTTTTGACGGTATCTGTGACCAACAGATGCATACAGTGGGGGAAAAAAAGTATTTAGTCAGCCACCAATTGTGCAAGTTCTCCCACTTTAAAAGATGAGAGAGGCCTGTAATTTTCATCATAGGTACACGTCAACTATGACAGACAAATTGAGAAGAAAAAATCCAGAAAATCACATTGTAGGATTTTTAATGAATTTATTTGCAAATTATGGTGGAAAATAAGTATTTGGTCAATAACAAAAGTTTCTCAATACTTTGTTATATACCCTTTGTTGGCAATGACACAGGTCAAACGTTTTCTGTAAGTCTTCACAAGGTTTTCACACACTGTTGCTGGTATTTTGGCCCATTCCTCCATGCAGATCTCCTCTAGAGCAGTGATGTTATGGGGCAGTCGCTGGGCAACACGGACTTTCAACTCCCTCCAAAGATTTTCTATGGGGTTGAGATCTGGAGACTGGCTAGGCCACTCCAGGACCTTGAAATGCTTCTTACGAAGCCACTCCTTCGTTGCCCGGGCGGTGTGTTTGGGATCATTGTCATGCTGAAAGACCCAGCCACGTTTCATCTTCAATGCCCTTGCTGATGGAAGGAGGTTTTCACTCAAAATCTCACGATACATGGCCCCATTCATTCTTTCCTTTACACGGATCAGTCGTCCTGGTCCCTTTGCAGAAAAACAGCCCCAAAGCATGATGTTTCCACCCCAATGCTTCACAGTAGGTATGGTGTTCTTTGGATGCAACTCAGCATTCTTTGTCCTCCAAACACGACGAGTTGAGTTTTTACCAAAAAGTTCTATTTTGGTTTCATCTGACCATATGACATTCTCCCAATCCTCTTCTGGATCATCCAAATGCACTCTAGCAAACTTCAGACGGGCCTGGACATGTACTGGCTTAAGCAGGGGGACACGTCTGGCACTGCAGGATTTGAGTCCCTGGCGGCATAGTGTGTTACTGATGGTAGGCTTTGTTACTTTGGTCCCAGCTCTCTGCAGGTCATTCACTAGGTCCCCCCGTGTGGTTCTGGGATTTTTGCTCACCGTTCTTGTGATCATTTTGACCCCACAGGGTGAGATCTTGCGTGGAGCCCCAGATCGTGGGAGATTATCAGTGGTCTTGTATGTCTTCCATTTCCTAATAATTGCTCCCACAGTTGATTTCTTCAAACCAAGCTGCTTACCTATTGCAGATTCAGTCTTCCCAGCCTGGTGCAGGTCTACAATTTTGTTTCTGGTGTCCTATGACAGCTCTTTGGTCTTGGCCATAGTGGAGTTTGGAGTGTGACTGTTTGAGGTTGTGGACAGGTGTCTGTTATACTGATAACAAGTTCAAACAGGTGCCATTAATACAGGTAACGAGTGGAGGACAGAGGAGCCTCTTAAAGAAGAAGTTACAGGTCTGTGAGAGCCAGAAATCTTGCTTGTTTGTAGGTGACCAAATACTTATTTTCCACCATAATTTGCAAATAAATCCATTAAAAATCCTACAATGTGATTTTCTGGATTTTTTTCCCCTCAATTTGTCTGTCATAGTTGACGTGTACCTATGATGAAAATTACAGGCCTCTCTCATCTTTTTAAGTGGGAGAACTTGCACAATTGGTGGCTGACTAAATACTTTTTTCCCCCACTGTATCTGTATTCCCAGTCATGTGAAATCCATAGATTTAGGGCCTAATGAATTTATAACAATTTAATGATTTTCTTATATGAACTGTAACTCAGTAAAATCTTTGAAATTGTTGTGTTTATAGTTTTGTTCAGTGTATTATTATTATTATTATTATATTAAGGACTGGGGAGTTTTTCAGGATCAAAATAAACGGAATGGAGCTAAACAGGCAAAATCCTAGAGGAAATCCTTGTTCAGTCTGCTTTCCACCAGACCCTGGGAGATGAATTCACTTTTCAGCAGGACAATAACCTAAAACACAAGGCTAAATCTACACTGCAGTTGCTTACCAAGAAGACAGTGAATGTTCCTGAGTGGCCGTGTTACAGGTTTGACTTAAATCTGCTTGAAAATCTATGGCAAGACTTGAAATGGTTGTCTAGCAATAACAACAACCAATTTGACAGAGCTTGAAGAATTTAGAAAATAATAGTAATGGACAGACTTACCCAGAAAGACTCACAGCTGTAATCGCTGCTAAAGGGGATTCTAACATGTATTGACTCAGGGGATTTAATACTTATCTAATCAATATATATTAATATATATCAATATACATTTTTTATTTATTTTTACAAATGTTAGAATTTTTCTTCCAATTTGACATTACAGAGTATTTTGTGTAGCTCACTGACATTACTTTTTCTCAATTCAATTCTTTTTAATCCCACTTTATAACACAACAAAATGTGTGGTGTGAATACTTTCTGAAGGCACTGTATACGTCTATTCATAAACCTGTCTGCCGCCCGAGGAAAATTTTCCGACGCTGTCCTAAAGCTTTGTCTAAACATCAATATGCCTCGCTTGCGATACGGTTTTGGAAACATTTAGAACTTAACTTTCACATCAGCGAGAAAGAATAATCATACATTCAAAAGAGTTACTACACACCTTTATAAGGGAGGCAGGTAGCCTAGAGGTTTAGAGCATTGAGCTAGTAATTGAAAGGTCGCTGGTTCGAATCCCTGAGCCGACTAGGTGAAACATCTGTCGCTGTGCCGTTGAGCAAGGCACTCAACCCTAATTGCTTCTGTAAGTCGTTGTGTATAAGAGATTCTGCTAAATGAATAAACCATTTTTAATGCCATATTTCAATGTTACGGCACTTGTTTACAGAAGACCACCTGTTCTAATTAGCTATCGAAGTGTCTCTGTACCCCTGTGTGTAATGGATAAAGGACGTCAGAATAGTGTTGTAATTGAAAAATACTGTCGACTGCAACTGTGTTAAAACCAGTTAAAACAGTGTATAGGAAGTGTATATTTTGCATTTGTGAAATGATTTTGACGTGAGAATAGACGTCTTTATGTTTCCAAAACGGTATCGCAAAGATGATTAGTAACGTTTAAACAGAGCATTGGGATTGTAGTTCACATGGAGCCAGCTGTGGTTCATCCCTTCAGCTGAGAACCCAAGAGGGGGAAGCTGTAAGCCCCCTTGGGCCCCCTTGGGCCCCCTTGGGTTCTCAAGAGCTAGCTTATCTCAAAGTCCCATGTACACGATTATATCAAGACATCAAAGTAGTATGAAATAAGATCCAAGATCAAAAATATGTCTCATATTATCTGATGTGTCTCATACCTTATTAATGTGTTGAGTCTTTCTCTATGGCCTTGCATTTACACACGGTCTTTGGATATTTAGGCCTACATTCACAGTATCATCATAGCCATCAAAATGTAAATTAACTGTCATAATGTAATACATACTTAAATGCTACTTGGTTTGTAGATGTAATGTGTTCCTTTGTTATCGTTCAATGACAGAGCAGTTTTAAAGTTATATGTTATAGTTTCAATTTTTGAGTAGGCTATTGTGATGCATCTCTTTCTTGTCTTTTTCCTCGTGTGTGCATCTCAGTTCACCCTCCCTCAGTCTGAGGCTATGAGAGGGAGAGAGGAGTCCCAGGCCACACCATCATGCTACTTCTGAGAAGCAAGGATGACATTTTGGCTGGCAATACACAAGGTAGGACACACTGATGAGCATTTTTAGACTATCATTGTCTTACAGCAACTACCCACACAACCCATCTCATCCCTGTGTGTGTGTGTTAGTCACATACTGTAGGTTGCACACTGGGGATACTGTATGTATTTGAGTTTGTCTCGTTTTGATATTCTTCTGCTCGTCTGTGAAAATGAGTCAACAACATACAGTGGGGGAAAAAAAGTATTTAGTCAGCCACCAATTGTGCAAGTTCTCCCACTTAAAAAGAAGAGAGAGGCCTGTAATTTTCATCATAGGTACACGTCAACTATGACAGACAAAATGAGAAAAGAAAATCCAGAAAATCACATTGTAGGATTTTTTATGAATTTATTTGCAAATTATGGTGGAAAATAAGTATTTGGTCAATAACAAAAGTTTCTCAATACTTTGTTATATACCCTTTGTTGGCAATGACACAGGTCAAACGTTTTCTGTAAGTCTTCACAAGGTTTTCACACACTGTTGCTGTTATTTTGGCCCATTCCTTCATGCAGATCTCCTCTAGAGCAGTGATGTTTTGGGGCTGTCGCTGGGCAACACGGACTTTCAACTCCCTCCAAAGATTTTCTATGGGGTTGAGATCTGGAGACTGGCTAGGCCACTCCAGGACCTTGAAATGCTTCTTACGAAGCCACTCCTTCGTTGCCCGGGCAGTGTGTTTGGGATCATTGTCATGCTGAAAGACCCAGCCACGTTTCATCTTCAATGCCCTTGCTGATGGAAGGAGGTTTTCACTCAAAATCTCACGATACATGGCCCCATTCATTCTTTCCTTTACACGGATCAGTCGTCCTGGTCCCTTTGCAGAAAAACAGCCCCAAAGCATGATGTTTCCACCCCCATGCTTCACAGTAGGTATGGTGTTTGGATGCAACTCAGCATTCTTTGTCCTTCAAACACGACGAGTTGAGTTTTTACCAAAAAGTTCTATTTTGGTTTCATCTGACCATATGACATTCTCCCAATCCTCTTCTGGATCATCCAAATGCACTCTAGCAAACTTCAGACGGGCCTGGACATGTACTGGCTTAAGCAGGGGGACACGTCTGGCACTGCAGGATTTGAGTCCCTGGCGACGTAGTGTGTTACTGATGGTAGGCTTTGTTACTTTGGTCCCAGCTCTCTGCAGGTCATTCACTAGGTCCCCCCGTGTGGTTCTGGGATTTTTGCTCACCGTTCTTGTGATCATTTTGACCCCACGGGGTGAGATCTTGCGTGGAGCCCCAGATCGAGGGAGATTATCAGTGGTCTTGTATGTCTTCCATTTCCTAATAATTGCTCCCACAGTTGATTTCTTCAAACCAAGCTGCTTACCTATTGCAGATTCAGTCTTCCCAGCCTGGTGCAGGTCTACAATTTTGTTTCTGGTGTCCTATGACAGCTCTTTGGTCTTGGCCATAGTGGAGTTTGGAGTGTGACTGTTTGAGGTTGTGGACAGGTGTCTTTTATACTGATAACAAGTTCAAACAGGTGCCATTAATACAGGTAACGAGTGGAGGACAGAGGAGCCTCTTAAAGAAGAAGTTACAGGTCTGTGAGAGCCAGAAATCTTGCTTGTTTGTAGGTGACCAAATACTTATTTTCCACCATAATTTGCAAATAAATTCATTAAAAATCCTACAATGTGATTATCTGGAATTTATTTTCTCAATTTGTCTGTCATAGTTGACGTGTACCTATGATGAAAATGACAGGCCTCTCTCATCTTTTTAAGTGGGAGAACTTGCACAATTGGTGGCTGACTAAATACTTTTTTCCCCCACTGTAATCTCAAATTCAACAACATCTCCAAGTTTACAAATTTTTGGTGTCCCATAAAACTGTCATCTCCAGCATAAACATATCAATGTGGAGATGGTTTGTGGTGGTAGTGGTGCAGGGTGGGACCTGCAGGCCTTGTGGTGGAAAGGGGCTCAGGCTTTCAGCGTGGTGCACTTTTTGATCAATGGACTGCATCAGTGTGTGAGCTTTACGTGGTTATTCAACCTGACTCAGCTGCTATTGACTACTAGCTTCATTTGCATAGCTCTTAAAGGATTTGTTGAATGAGATTTTGTGGCAAAAGGGTGTGCCCATTTGTGAGTGCTTGTTTGTGTGTAGGCCTATGTGTGTCTGTGTTTTGTTATGTGTAATAAGATGAAAGAAGACATTTGTTATTCCCTGATGTCCGACTGAGATTGGACTCGCTATGTATATGAATACAGAAACGGTAAATAATGGCCCATAAACAGCTATTATCAACCAGAGGAGCCATTATCATATTTCCATTTTTCCCTCTTTGCAATGCGTTCAGCTCATCTCTCTCTCTCAATACTCGTTCCCTCTCATAAGCATCCTCTTACTCTCGCTATCATTTTGACTTTGAACGTACGCTCTCCCCATTTCCACCCTCCTATCGTCTTTTTCTCCATGCACTGTTAATCTGGCGTGACTTTCAAGAGACTGAGCCACTACATAGTGTGAGACTGAAAAACTAAATTCTTCTCTCAGGGGCTGTAGATGTGAGCACACTACAAATGCTATTACACTATCACTACTATAACTGAAAAGCACCACCCTTACAACGGCCTTCTTTACTGTCCCTGTAACAGTAAAGAAGTGTTACTGACGGCTCATGTCGCATTATTAGAACTAGCATTAATATAGAACATAACTAAATCAACATTATTATTGAATAATATTACCCGTTTCACTACTCTGTTTCAACTCCACCTACTTTTACATTGAGTGTGTTTAAGCCTTTTTGAATAGCAATATTTTTCTACATGAGGCTATTAGGCCTAAATTCAATTATTTTGTTCTCTCTGATCTTTTATGAAGCTTAGAAACTAAATAGGACATTTTAGGACATTTTAGAATAATGGTTCAAATAAGGATATTGGTCTATCAGAATTCTAGTTCATAGATCTGTTTTAATTCTTATCTACAGCTCATGAATACCTATTACAAATGGGATTTCTTCTCTTTATTGTATTACTGTAGCCTTTATCATTACCATGCACAGTTATGTTTCAATGCTCTGCGGCTTGGCTCTTGCGTTAGTCATTTTTCTTTTGACTAATGGAGAGAACGGTCCCGAAGCAGATGGAGAGCAAGAGAATAGATTGCAGTTTGAACTGATGGAAAGGAAACCTTTTAAAATTGTGTTTTATTTTACTAAGTCATCAAAGCAGTTTAAAAATAGACTCTCGGGCAGCACATACAAACATAGATCCCAAACACACGTCAGAGGTAGACACATGCAGTTGCGTATACAATACAATACAGCTACAACCTTTGATCTCTAAAATAGTCTGAAATATTCTAAAATAAGCACACTCTGCCCTCCCCCTTACCATACAACCTAATTAAAGGATGGGTAAGACTTACTACACATGGAGATCTATATCTTGCCTATATCTTGACACCTGCTCCAGTGTTTCATACTGTTTTATACTGCTTTCCCCTCTTTGCTGAATAGCCAGTTTGCGTCTTCTGGTAGGATACTCAATAATTGACATTTCTGTTTTTGAGAGAGAGAGATTTTCTTTAACGTATCCACAAAAGGTGGCAAAATGGAGATCCTGAGACGAGTTAGCATAAAGGAGGAGGGAAGGATAGTGAAGAGACTAAGACTATTCTTCAAGTTTCTGTAGATGTGTACATAGGTCTAGATATAGTAGAGTAGGAAATAGAATGGTTCTATTGCTTGTGTTTGATGGCTTGTGAGAGTATGGCGTGGGGTGTATTGGATCATCAACAATACTATTCCAATATTGTAGGCCTATTTGTGAATATTATTCGGGGACGTATAAGAACAAACGATTGCTGTGTAGTCTTTCTGGGTTAGGATCTGTGGAGTATATTCAACATACATCTGGCTAATAATTATTGAAGAATGTAGTGGGTATTGTAGAATTATATGGAAACTATTGGCTTTAATAGGTTTTATTGCAGAGGTAATGCTATCAATGAATATTAATTGGATCTACCACAATCACCTTTTTAGATTGAACTGACACATGTCAGGCTGCGCATAGAATTGATTGAATTGTCAACAGGAATCAATACACCTTCACTCATCCTTGTCTCCACAGAGGAACATAAGTCACCTGGAAAACCGCTTCGAGACCCAATCATTAGCTGAGCATTGCGTTCCACATTTGCTTTGGTGACATCTGTTACCTTCAGGCACTTCTTTGGAAACTGCCATGTCGAGACTTCAGAGATGTATGTTGATGCTCCAGTTGCTGTATGTATGTATGTATGGAAAAGCCTACATATACATTGATAGCTTTGAACAGTTACTGTACCTATTTTCCTCTCCACCCAAAGGCTGTTATTTTTTTATGTGAAGAATGTTTTCTTCTCATTCTGCTATTCAATGATAATGTAGGTCAGCATCTTCAGATATCTCTATATATCAGCAAAATACAGTTTGTGTTTGTTACACAGCAATGATGTTCTGGTGCTGTACATACAAAACCAGGCCTTGCTGCACTTAATTTGAGCCACAGGGAGTTAGTTTTATTAAAATGTCCCATACGTATTTGAAGTAACAAAAACTTTAAACTTCACAACCTGTGTGGATATTGCATGATGCATCAATAGGAACGTTCACAGACTAACCATAGCTTTATAGGGAACACACTCAGTTTGAAAAGGCCATGACAAGTTCTATATTTGCTGTATGGGATTACCTTAGCATTTTCTACGGTCATAAATCTTCAGAATGTGAAAGTAATGTTATTCAAATGTTTTACCTTGGCTTAACTACAGAGGCAGTGGTCTCTGGGGAGAAATTAAAGCTTTGAGATGGACTGTGGTTTAATTCATCCTATCAAAGAAATAGGATATTTTCGTAGATGCAATAGTCTACATACAGTATTCTGTACATTACTCTTTGTTCTCCTACATTATAAGGTTGCCATATCCATCAAGCAAAACACTTACATTCCTAAAAGCCAGTTTATGATGTCACAACCATGAAATGTACAGTACAAATATACCAAGTGAGTGACCCTTGTCCATCCTGAAGTGCAGGTTTTTCTGAGGCTAACACTGCCACAGTCCAGCATCTCTTCTCACTGGTATTGAAATGTTATAGTTAATGGACACTTTGCTTGAGTAACCCCGCCAGCCAGCAACCTCTGTTACCCTAAGGAATCAGAAGGATTGATGTGACTAGTAGATAATATTAGAAGTTATTGATTGGACTGTGTTAGGGAAAATTGCCCCCTGGAGTTTCCCAGCACAACTGCCAATAGGAACCTAATTCTCCCCTGATTACCTTCCAGTTACTGTCAAGATCTGTGATACGTGGCAGCAAAGAGCTGTGGGTGTTGGGCATTGCAGACATATATTTACCACTGAGAGGAATAACTGGTTTAGCCTCTCTCTGTCCTATATTAGGGAGAGGGAGCGATGTCTTGATGAAACGATGACACGCCCAAGGATGTTACAGTGTATAGAAGTGTAACCAGCATCGAGTATGATTGAAAACAGGAGGGTTCAATCTCAACACGCTCGTCAAAGTGTGTGATACTATAATATCTGAGAACAGCCAATGCAGCACAACATCATAATTTAAAGCACTCTGGTGTAAATAATTGCATGTATTCAATCAATTTCACGTGTAACTCTCATTGATTACTGAAGCCAAATATGGTTGAGAGCTAATGAATAATGTTTATAAATGTTGGATTATAAAAGTACAGAACCACCGCTTTGCTCTGTGGATGTTGCCTTCCCACAGATTAATTTGCACAGATTTAGTCTAACCACAGTATTATAGGGAACACTCTGTTTCTCTTGTCATTTTCTATTTAGTCACAACCTCTGCTTAACTGCAACGCAACTGAGTTTCAAACCCCAGGTTGAATACATGCAATATTTTCAGTATTTAATTTAGATTTTTCCCCCTCCTGACTTTTTTAAAATCTGGGAATCAAACAGAATAATTGTCAGAACTTATTTTGAATCTCTTCTCAACCGCCGCTCAGCCATGCAAGCAACACATTTCAAACACTGTGGCTGCTTAAACACCTCAGTGCAAAGTGTCCCAAATTCAACAAAGTTCAACTGCCAAGTAATGTGGATTACCTGCTTCATAGTTTCCGGGACGCACGTCACCCTTGATAAATACAGACGCTACTCACGTACAGTGCACAATTTGTTGTGTTACAGCCTGAATTTAAAATGGATTACATTTAGATTTTTTGTCACTGGCTTGCACACAATACCTCATAATGTCAAAGTGGAATTATGTTTTTCAAAATGTTTACAAATTAATAAAAAATGAAAAGCTAAAATGTCTTGAGACTATTCAACCCTTTTGTAATGGCAAGCCTAAATACGTTCAGGAGTAAAAATGTGCTTAACAAGTCATAATAAGTTGCATGGACTCACTCTGTGTGCAATAATAGTGTTTAACATGATTTTTATATTACTACCTCATCTCTGTACCCCACACAATTATCTGTAAGGTCCCTCAGTCGAGCAGTGAACCACAAAGACCTGGGAGGATTTCCAATTCCTCGCAAAGAAGGGCACCTATTGGTAGATTGGTAAAAAAAATTGAATATCCCTTTGAGCATGGTGAACTTATTAATTACACCCCTCTTGGCATTTTTCCTATTTTGTTGCCTTACAACCTGGAATTAAAATGGATTTTTTGGGGGGTTTGTATCATTTAATTTACACAACATGCCTACCACTTTGAAGATGCAAAATATTTTTGTGTGTGAAACAAACAAGAAATAAGACAAAAAAACATAAAACTTGAGTGTGCATAACTATTCACCCCCCCCAAAGTCAATACTTTGTAGAGCCACCTTTTGCAGCAATTACAGCTACAAGTCTCTTGGGGTATGTCTCTATAAGCTTGGCACATCTAGCCACTGGGATTTTTTCCCATTCTTCAAGACAAAACTGCTCCAGCTCCTTCAAGTTGGATGGGTTCCGCTGGTGTACAGCAATCTTTAAGTCATACCACAGATTCTCAATTGGATTGAGGTCTGGGCTTTGACTAGGCCATTCCAAGACATTTAAATGTTTCCGCTTAAACCACTTGAGTGTTGCTTTAGCAGTATGCTTAGGGTCATTGTCCTGCTGGAAGGTGAACCTCCGTCCCAGTCTCAAATATATGGAAGACTGAAACCGGTTTCCTTCAAGATTTCCCTGTATTTAGCGCCATCCATCATTCCTTCAATTCTGACCAGTTTCCCAGTCCCTGCTGATGAAAAACATCCCCACAGCATGATGCTGCCACCACCATGCTTCACTGTGGGGATGGTGTTCTCGGGGTGATGAGAGGTGTTGGGTTTGCGCCAGACAAAACGTTTTCCTTGATGGCCAAAAAGCTCAATTTTAGTCTCATCTGGCCAGAGTACCTTCTTCCATGTGTTTGGGGAGTCTCCCACATTACTTTTGGCGAACACCAAACATGTTTGCTAATTTTTTTCTTTAAGCAATGGCTTTTTTTCTGGCCACTCTTCCGTAAAGCCCAGCTTGTGGAGTGTACGGCTTAAAGTGGTCCTATGGACAGATACTCCAATCTCCGCTCTGGAGCTTTGCAGCTCCTTCAGGGTTATCTTTGGTCTCTTTGTTGCCTCTCTGATTAATGCCCTCCTTGCCTGGTCCGTGAGTTTTGGTGGGCGGCCCTCTCTTGGCAGGTTTATTGTGGTGCCATATTCTTTCCATTTTTTAATAATGGATTTAATGGTGCTCTGTGGGATGTTCAAAGTTTCAGATCTGTACTTCTCCACAACTTTGTCCCTGACCTGTTTGGAGAGCTCCTTGGTCTTCATGGTGCCGCTTGCTTGGTGGTGCCCCTTGCTTAGTGGTGTTGCAGACTCTGGGGCCTTTCAGAACAGGTGTATATATACTGAGATCATGTGACAGATCATGTGACACTTAGAATGCACACAGGTGGACTTTATTTAACTAATTATGTGACTTCTGAAGGTAATTGGTTGCACCAGATCTTATTTAGGGGCTTCATAGCGAAGGGGGTGAATACATATGCAAGCACCACTTTTCCGTTATTTAGTTTTTAGAATTTTTTTAAACAAGTTATTATTTTAATTTCACTTCGCCAATTTGGACTATTTTGTGTATGTCCATTACATGAAATCCAAATAAAAATCAATTTAAATTACAGGTTGTAATGCAACAAAATAGGAAAAACGGCAAGGGGGATGAATACTTTTGCAAGGCACTGTATCAACACACCCAGTCACTACAAAGATACAGGTGTCCTTCCTAACTCATTTGCCGGAGAGGAAGGAAACCGCTCAGGGATTTCACCATGAGGCCAATGGTGACTTGAGTTGAGTTGAGTTTGAGTTTGAGTTTATTTTTACAGGGACAGTGCACATTAATCAACATTTCAGTAAAAGTGCCGGTTTTAGCCAGCCGGCTAATTTTCAACCGCAGTCCCTGGGCAGGTTATTAAAAACAATTACAATATAGACAATAACAACATAGAACAAGACATAGCATACAGACATAGCAACATAGGACAAACAAGACGTAGCATACAGACCGAGCAACATAGAACAAAAAGCAGCAAGACAAAATTCATAAAAGCAACAAAGTGTTTCCACACCTCACAAGTTACAGACAACAGACATGGAAAGCGGCAACACACAGCTAGGGACCATGTTCACAAATCTGATTGACCTTTAGCCATGTCTTCAAGCATTTTGTGAAAGTGTGATATGTGGTGCAGTTATGTGTGTCTGATGGCAGTGTATTCCAGACATGGGAAGCTCTCACAGAAAAAGCGGATTTACTAAAGGTGCTTTTCCTTAGGGGAACTACACAGTCACCTCTCATGGCAGACCTTGTGGATCTGCTGCCATATGTTTGGGTTTTCTGTTTAACAAAAATACTGAGTGGAGGGGGAGCCAAGCCATTTAGGATCTTGAATACAAGACATGCATCGGTGTATTGCACAAGATTTTCCCAACTCAGGAGCTCATGCTTTCTAAGGATGTGACAGTGATGATGGCTATTGGGCTTCCTATCAAGCACTTTGAGAGCCTGTTTGTAGACAGACTGAATAGGTCTTACTGTTGTACAGCAAGCTTGGGCCCAACTAGTCAAGCAGTATGTTAAGTGGGGGAGTATCATAGATTTGAAGTACAGTTTTGCTACCTCTGTAGTCAAACAATTTCGTATAAATCGGAAATTAGCTAGGTTGAATTTGGTTATTTGAATTACCTTTTTCACATGCTTTTTAAAAGAGAGGTTGGAATCAAGTATGATGCCAAGGTACTTAAAATCAGATACCCCCTGGAGCTTCTCCCCTGACACATAGACTTCTGGCTCAGTAGCATCTGTTGCCCCCTTTGTGAAGAACATGCAAACAGTTTTTTTCACATTGAGATGCAAACACGAGTCACTGAGCCACTTTGTAACCTGGACCATTACAGTAGTGAGTTCTTGTGCAGCTTGTTGTTTGCTCTTTGCATGCACATATATCACTGTATCATCTGCATACATTTGAACTTCAGACCCAGTACAGACAGAAGGCAGATCATTAATGTACAGGCTGAACAGGAGGGGCCCCAGTATTGACCCTTGGGGCACACCCACATCATAGCTAAGAGTGGGCGACAGCTCATTGCTCACTCTGACACACTGAGTTCTGCCTTCAAGGTATGATTTCATCCATCTCAAGGCATCGGGGGAAAAGTTGAACTTGGACAATTTTGTGATGAGAATCTCATGGTTAACAGTATCAAAAGCCTTCCTTAGGTCCAGAAACACAGCCCCAACAACGCCCCCTTTGTCCATCTTGGACTTCACATTTTCCAGAAAAAAGCAGTTGGCCATTTCTGTGGAGTGTTTCGCTCTGAAGCCAAACTGCATGGAATGTAATGTGAAGGGGCTGTTGTTGAGGTGGGCAATCAGTTGTTCTGCTACACACTTTTCAACAATCTTTGACACCACAGGTAGTATACTAATGGGCCTGTAGTTACTCACATCAGCAGGGTCGCCTGATTTAAAGATGGCCGTTATTATGGCCGACTTCCATACCCTTGGAAACACCCCGAGACCAATAGATGTGTTGGTGACCTTAGTAATGGGGCCAATGAGTGACTCTTTGTAGTTTTTAAGAAAGGTAGAGTCCATCCCAAACACATCTTTGGCTTTAGAGTTCTTTAGTGAGCTAATCACCTTGTCTACCTTTGACTCAGAAACCTCCCTTATGATGAAGACAGGTTGAGCATCATTTACTAGCACTGAGCCCAAGAAACCAGTGGAGGGGTTCTGTGTCAGTACCCTGACAGAGTCAATAAAGTAGGAATTGAAGGCTATTGCTATTTCGACTGCATCCTGTGTTAGATTGTTATTCACCATGATTTCTAGTCTTTTTGCAGTGTTACTATGGTCTTTCCCTGTTAACTTTTTTAGATTCTCCCAGATCAGTTTAGAATTTCCCTTTGCTTCACCAATTATGTTAATAAAAAAGTTTGCCTTGGCCTGTCTGATTTCTTTCATCACCTTATTTCTCAACATGGTAAACCTACGTCTGTCATGCTCTAATTTGGATCTTAGGGCTATTTTTAGATAATAATCTCGTTCTTTCATCAATTTCCAGATTTCTCCATTTAGCCAAGGAAGAGTGCTCTTTTGGCCAGGTTTGGATTTGATTTTCTTTAGGAAACCATTTAATGTAGTCTGGATTGTGGATAGAAAAACTTGACTATCAGCTTCCACGTCTGCATAGGACAAGAGATCATTCCAGTTAATTCCCTTAATTGCATTTTCAAAATAGCTTAATTCACTCTTAGGTATTCTTAGTTGATCAGGCTTTCTAACAGTAGAGAGGTTAAACCTGCTCTTAGACAGCTTTCTGGCTATAAGTGTCAGATTATGATCAGATAGCCCAGTAACCATATTGAATGATTTAGTCACTCTCTCTGGTTTATTACTGAACACCAAATCAATCTGTGTTTTAGAGCAACAAGTCACCCTGGTTGGCCCTTTAACTAGCTGTGTAAGGTCAAAGGTATTAGTGATCCGTTTGAGGGTTTTCCTACAACACTTGTCTTCATAATTAATGTTAAAATCTCCCATTAAGATGACCTCTTTCCCAAAATCACATTCCCTAAGCATGCTATTAAACTGATCAAAAAACACACTTTTGGTGGAAGGTGGCCTATACATTCCAATGAGGGTAAAAGACATTTGGGGAGACAGTGTAATGTTCAGGCCAATACATTCTAGTTCATTATCACATGACCACTCAATTTGTTTACATCGGATATGTTCTTTAATATAAATCATCACACCCCCTCCTCTTCCTTCAGTCCTGTCTCTCCTGAAAACATTGTAGCCAGGCACAATCAAAGCAGCAGATGGAGAGTTTCTATGGAGCCATGTCTCTGAGAGGCAGAGAAAGTCAAGGTTGGAGTCTGTGAGTAGATGTTGAATTTGATCACTTTTTGGAATGACACTACGAATGTTCAAGTGCCCCCCTAGTAGTCCCTTGGGCTTAGCTCGTGGGTCCCAGATGACTCGAGAGTGATTGACACATTGAAATAAATTTAATTTTCTGTGTTTTCTGACGGCTGGGTTTAGGCCGTTTTGTTTCGTTTTGATTAGGGGCAGTTCGGTAGCGCAATTAACAATCCCTCCCGCCTGCACTGGATGCGGGAAACTAATTAAAACAGCTTGCATACCAGAAGCAGAGTCAGGGATCGCATATAGCGACTTTGGTATGTTTGAAGAGTCAAAATCCATCCTGGAGCCGGGTGAGTCGAGAGAAACCACAGGACCATAGCACTCACCCACCTCCACAGCGGCGACGATCAGTGGACGAGGCCATCCACCGCCCTCCACTCCGGTGCGTATCGCTGGCTCCGTGATGTTGGGCCCAGGATTGAGTTGCACATCCCCGGAGAGCAGGAGGGTAGTGAACAGGTAGTTTAACAGTTTCCGATAAATGTTGGACTTGTGTTTGTTGCGCCTAAGCGGTTCAGTAGAATAAGGAGCGAGGTAGACTTGGCCATTATTCAGAACATTATGGTATGCTGTGTACTGTCCGCTCCCGTGGAACGGTGAACCAATGTGTTTGTGTTTGGTGTTAATATTCTCCGGTAGTAGACTGACTGTGTCATCCCAGCAAGGACGCACTGAGATTATCAGTAGAGCAGCTACATAACTGACAATCATGGCAGAGTACTGGAGATAAAACACATAATTGCGCTTTAATTCTTTGCATGAGTTACTTAGTTACAGAGTTTAATGGCTGTGATAGGAGAAAATTGTGGATGGATCAACAACATTGTAGTTACTCCACAATACTAACCTAATTGACAGAGTGAAAAGAAGGAAGCCTGTACAGAATAAAAAATATTCAAAAACATGCATACTGGCGAGCGTGAATGTATGTGGGTATCAACGTATCAACGAGTGTTTGTCTATGTTACAGTTGGCATGGGCAGTGAACAGCTTGGCAATTAATTAACCATGACCAGAGAGGGATGGTGGGGGGCAAGAGGGGCGCGGGGGGGGGGAGTTAAAGATGGTGGCTGAGAGGAGAGCTGGAATGGGGTGTAGTGGGGGAAGTATGAGGGTGGAGGAGGTGGAGAACACAGGCTTTAAATAAAGCCCCTAGAGGAAGACGACAGAGTGCTAAATGAAGCCACAGCCCCAAATGTTCACCACCTCGAAAGCTGAGATAATTAGGCCACGTTCACACCGCCAGACCCTGATACGTTCACACAACCAGCCAGACCCTGATACGTTCACACCGCAAGCCAGACCATGATACGTTCACACCATCAGACCCTGATACATTCACACCGCCAGACCCTGATACATTCACACCGCCAGACCCTGATATGTTCACACCAACAGACCCTGATACATTCACACCGCCAGACCCTGATACGTTCACACTGCCAAACCCTGATACATTCACACCGCCAGACCCTGATATGTTCACACCAACAGACCCTGATACATTCACACCGCCAGACCCTGATACGTTCACACTGCCAGACCCTGATACATTCACACCGCCAGACCCTGATATGTTCACACCAACAGACCCTGATACATTCACACCGCCAGACCCTGATACGTTCACACTGCCAGACCCTGATACATTCACACCGCCAGACTAGATAGCTACCACCATAGCATTAGCCTAATGATCCTTCTACCCATTGTGGTGAGTGATTTGAAGGAGTCAGGCACAGGAGGGCAAATCACAGAATAAAAGGTTTATTCTGAAACACAGTAGTACGCAGCAATGCGTCAAACACTCCAGTGCGGAAAACAGGCGCACTGGAAAACAACGAAGCACACGGGTGAAAATAACCCGGCGATACAAAATAACAAAGAGCTCCACCGAGCTAATCGAACCTCCACAATAAACAATCACACACAAAGACAAGGGGGCAGAGGGAACACTTATACAGGTACTGATGAGGGGATATGAACCAGGTGTGTGTAACAAACAAGACAAAACCAATGGAATGAATAGATGAGGAGCGGCAGTGGCTAGAAGGCCGGTGACGACGAACGCCGAAGCCTGCCCAAACAAGGAGAGGAGGCAGCCTCGGAGGAAGTCATGACACCCATCCAGTCATTTAAGATCAATGGACACTCACACTGTGAGTGTGGGATAGATGGGCTTTTCTGGCTCAAACCTCCAGGAAAAGAAAGTCGTGGTATATTGCACTGTGTCGACCGTGATGAAGATCAGCCAAGTGCAATGTGAAGACATGAGGGAGTGTTGCGGATGTGATCAGTTTAAAAGCCAGTAGAAAATGTTCAAAAGCTTTACACAGGTGAACGGAAAATGGCTGAAGCCCAATGATGATTTACATAAGAGTTGCCACCATAATCCCTCTAAAAGTTCTTAAAGATCAATGGACACTATCTAACAAGGCCATACAAAAACATGCATAAGGCATAAAGTAAGAAAAGTTTCAAAGTCTTGACACCCTGCTATCCTGTTTTCACTCACATTTACATGTATGATGTCCAATTAAAGGTTTACCCTGGGTTTACAGAGGAGAGGGCTCCTTCCAGGTGGTGGTTGGCTCCAGCTCCCCCAGCCCTCCCAGAGCTGAATCAGGAGTACGAGGAGCCCGGCTGCATGCTAGAGGGCCAGCCACTGTGGGGCGGGCTAACCAGCCACCTTTCATGTTGCTGCCATTGATTGGGCTTCGTTGAGGAGGAGAACTGATGTGTCTTATGAAGTCGGGGATACGAGGAACATAATCCCCCATGGCTCCTTAGGGCACGAGCTGCCAAGCCCTGATCTAGATACCGTGTTTGTGGCCTTGTGTCCGAGGTAAAGAATGTGTAATTGAGAAGGCAGTATGGTTAAGGATGGCTGGCTGGGGTAGTGTGTGAGTGTGTTTCTACATGTTCATTACCTAAGGTAAGGGCATTGTATAGTGTACATTAATGGATTATATTGCATTGTATACATATGCATCAGTCAAAGTGTTGGTGCATGTGGGTGTGTGTGTCTGTGTGTGCTTGTTTACGGCTGTGTGTTTGGCTGTGGTCTGCATCGCCAGTGTGTGCCAAACCTTAAAGAATTACTGTGAGAGTGACTGAGGAAGGGAGATGTGGAGAAGAGAAGGGGGAATGAAAATAGAGAAAGGCATGCATGTATGCGCAGTTACGCGCACACACACACACAAACAAACTGTAAAAAATCTGACCTGTACTGTGAGCAGAATGGGGGAAAAAATCCCCAAAATGTACAGTGAGCTATATAGAGAGGAAAGTAAGGAATAAGGGAAGTTGAAATGTACTTTAAACTTTTCCTGTTTTCATTTTACCCTGAATACGCATTCTTCACTTATCTCCTCTGTCCTGCCACCATTCTCTTTTTCACACTGTTCCCTCTCTTCTTTCCCTCTATTCCCTCTGTCTCTTGTGTATCACCGCTCTGATCTAACTTTGGTCCTGCCTCTCTATCTCTATCTTTATAACTCTCTCTCTTTCTTTCAATCTGCCTCCCTCTCTTGCCAGCACACACTCTCTCTCACCATTTTTAATTAAAATCTCTCTGCATCAAGGGATTCCGTTGTAGCTGTGATTTAAATGGGAGGATGACATAAACTTAACATTACTGTCAGACCAAAGCAAATTCCATCAATTCATGTGAAATTTGCTGCACTGGCCATTCCCCAACAGTGTCTGTTCTATATATACACTGCGTATCATTTTTTCTCTTACTATTCTTTATTAAAACAAAACTTGCCAAAGCCATCTGTCATGAATGTTACCGCACACACTGACTGACTACTGTACCCCCTTGCTGTGTGAAACAAAGCACTTTCCCCCCTCCTAGGCATTTTGCCCACCACCTTCCCCCCACCCCCTCGCCCACTGTGGACTCAGTCTTGGGTGGATGAGGTCGGGTCTTAATACATCAGGATGTTACCACCGGCGCTAAGGCTAGTTTTTAATTAAAACTGTGAATCAGTCGAGCCATATTATGAATTGTACTCTGCTACGAGTGAATAAAATATGCTCCTCAAATGTTTCTGAGAGTTGGGCGCGCTGGGCTGACAGTGTTATGAAAGAGTCTGGGAGCTTAGTGCTTGCATAAAAATAATAACTCAATAGGGAGGCCCACAGCCATTAGGGTCAACACCATTATATTACACAAAACAGCTACAAGGGCTTTGACGATGCCGCTAGGCCAGAGAGTGACGTAGACGCACAGGTTTCACATCGTGACACTTTGATGATGTTTACATTTGTGTCAGTTGATGATATCAAAACACATTCACACACAACATGATTATTATGATGCTGATGCTCAGGTGCTTTTGTCCCCTGGCTATTTTCAACACACGACTAATGTGAAACATTTGCTTTTCAAACACAAACAATTGCTACATATATTTAGGGCCATTCATGAAAAGAGGTGGGCAGGGGGACTTACTCTCCACCTTTCCCTTTCGAAAGGCAGAAATGCATATTTATATGCAAAACTGTGTTTTTTGAAAGCTCCTCTTGAAGGTACCACCAGGTTGCTTAACAACATGTCTACTTCAACGGTCCTTATTGCTAATTTATGACCTTTTGGTGTCTGTGAGTACAACTGACACCGTCCCAGAGAGAGCAGGGATGAGCCAGCAGATGAAAATTAGCCCTGTGGAGCGTAGCGAATAGGAAGCGCTTCATGAATTCAGTCAGAGGACGACTAACAGCAATTCAATCTTACAGCTTTTCACAAGCAAACTCATGAATGATAATTGTTTCATAATTGAAGGTGTTGGCGGACTCACTTCACTGACTGTGGTGATGCAAATGAAGTGCTCTGGTAGTCGTAACTACTGCCACAGATAACTCAGGAGGGTTTGACCTGGTGGGATTCACATCACCTTTTGCACACAGGCCTCTATTTTTGTACCGTCATTTGCGTATATTTGCATATATGAATATACTATATGTAAGCTATTCCATTTGGTATGTAACTACATTTTATGAAAAGTTTTGTTCTGTACGGCTAGCTATGAATCATCAGCCTATACTGTGTGGCAATACAATGCAATTAATCACCATTATTTAATTGACTTTCTATTTCTAGATGATAACTTGATAAAGAGTACAGAAAGTACATTGTCAAATATGTTTTACTTTGTGTTGTGCTTCTTATCATTGCTTGATTTGGACTGAAATAGGTGCCGGTACTCATTTTGGGTGCTGTTACTGTTTATATTTAGGTGCAGGAGCTCCACGATACTTTTGAGCTAATATTCTGTAAGAGGAACAGGAGCTCAAGCAGTAGAACATTTGAGGTGCCGGTACTCAGCTCCGGTGAGTTCCTGTCCAGGACAAGCACTGCTTCTTCTACAGTAGTTAATGGAGGCGGGTCTCTTAGAACCATACAACGAACAATACAAACAAAGTGTGTTTGATTGAAACATTACGATAGTTGTCACACAGATACCATGTTGGAGTGACAGCTCTAGATGTGGGGGTGCTGTCGACGGAGCTGAGGCTTACTCTGCAGAGTGCCTCGTGGCTGAGTGCTGGGTGGGATTAAACATGGGACATCCATTGGAAAGCGCTCCTAGATGTCATTATCCCCGTGGGGAGTCTCATCATTTGCTGGGAGCGGAGGCGCACACGGCCCTGGAAGACGGCTGGAGACAGGCATGACAGCCTTACGCCTGCAAGAAATAGTGATGATCATGCATAAAAACAACCACGGAAAAGAGATACTTAACTGGAATCCTAGTCTCCAGCGACGCTCACAAGGGTTTAGACATGCTGCCAAAACAGATGCTCCAGCGCTGAATTACACCCTTTAATAATGTAATCTGTCTCACACCTTCGCAAAATGTGGCGTAGTCTCCAAATGACATGTCCCATGAATTAATGCTTACAGTGAATCAAAATCCATTAATTAAAACATTAAATGAATACTTGAAAATTAAATCCATCAGTCATTCACCTGACTGGAGAACAAAGTAATGTATTACTATTTTGCCATTATTGAAGATAGAATTGTGAGGAATTTGATACAGGTCAAGTGATAGCTGCTGTTATTGCTCTGGTACACTAAACAGAAGCTATCACACACTATACTGAAAAACCCTGGTCACCATCCATCCAATCCGTAACCAAAGCAATATTACAGTCCAAGCCTTTTGAATATCAGTTGCGACACTGTATCTATGCATTCTGTAAGTGAACTTTTTCAAAGCCATAGTAGCCATTGGGAACAGAATACAGTTGTCATCCTCAATTGTTAGTTTGTCGTTTTGCGAATGTTGTTTGGCAACAGTACAGTAAGTCTTAGTAGCACAGAGGCTGGGATGTTTTGTTCCCTTTGTCCCTTTGTCCTCTGGCTTTACAGGGTGTAATGCAGACAGACATGGACACCACAGTACTGAACTGGATTAGGTCGTGCTCTTGCCTGAGCATATTTCAGGGTACGATTTTGATTAAATTGACTGTACACAAGAGCTGTTGGTTTTCACTCACGGGAGGCGGATTTTGAGCAGGTAGCTATGTCCCCATATCTTCTTTTAGGCAACTGCTCCAGCACCAAATTCAATTCAGACCTATTTATATCCCTGCACGCAAGAAGGACAAATACAATATTTTCACACTGTTGTCTCTCCTTCACACACACACACACACACACACACACACAGACAGACACACAAAGGAAATACCCTGCACACCTACTAATCCAAATGCAGGATCCTGGTTCCAAAAATAACAGCTTGGAATGAGATGGATGGAGGAGGACAGATTATTGCGGCTCTAGTCTGTGAAAAGCTGTCAATAAAACACATTTAAAGTGATTACAGGGGCCAGGGCCCTTATTCGCATGGGGGCACTCTGGTATTCTCACCATTCCAAAAGGCAACACTGTGAAATCATACACACGTAAAGGATGTTTAAAATGAAAAAAGGCCAGCTAAAGTGGAATTGCTCACGTACACTGATAAGCATACGGGGCAGTGAGCCCACAAGTCAGGGAGGAGATTAACTTTTCTCCTTCCATCAAAAGAGTAGGTGTAAATAGAAATCTACTCTAAGAGTGATTACAGGACCAACTGCTTACCTTAATGGTTGTGTCAAAACACATTACTCAACTTCAGGCATTGTTAAGTACTTTTCTCCTTAAAGACACTTGATATTCAAAGACAAGCCACGGATATTGGGTTTCGTGCGCAAGCCAGAAATAGAATCCTTCTCCACCTGAAAACAGATTAAGATACAAACTTCATGGCTTCTTTTGGAGAAAATGTTTGGGTCTTTGACACAATTTCTCAGTACTGCAGTATGAGTTCCGGGCAAAGATTGTGTATGAATACACGGGTCATAAACAGTTTAGACTCAATGAGTGATAGTCTCTTGTTGTTGTCCTCCGCACTCTCCTAAATATCAAAGCAGGCAATAGAAATGAGATATTGCATTTGTTCTTCGTATTCATGCAAATATCACGACTGTCAGTCCTGACACATAATGAGAAGAGAGAGACAGCGATTGGCATTCCAACATCCTTTCTCTTGAAATAGACACCATTATACACTCAATGCCTCTCGGTAAATGTGAATGTATGCCTGGCTGTGTATGGTAATGAGGGGCTGTGAGTGGCTGCTGCAGAACATACACCACGTCCAGACCTCAGGTTCAGATAGACCCCCCTCCTCCTCTCCCAGCAGCCAGCTAAAGGCCATGTACGTACTTTTCCACTAGAGCCAACATAGTTTAATATGCCATTTAGCAGACGCTTTTATCCAAAGCGACTTACAGTCATGTGTGCATACATTTTTACGTATGGGTGGTCCCGGGGATTGAACCCACTACCCTGGCGTTACAAGCGCCATGCTCTACCAATTGAGCTACAGTTAGTTCACTCCTCTCAGCGGTTTGGCCCTGTGTTCTAGGGGCCAGCTCATCCCCTCAGGGGCCTGATAGTACATGCTGCTGTCACAGACAAACCTTACCTTCTGGATAATACTGGAAGTCAATATTCCCCTGTATTGTATACTTTGCCCAATATCACTTGTTTTGTCACTGTAGAAAGCAAATGTGCATTAATTATAAAGGAAAGCTTTTGATAGCTTCTCCATATTATGAATTTCCAGGAAACACAACAGCACGGCCGTGTGTGTGTGTGTGTGTGTGTGAGAGAGAGAGAGAGAGAGAGTGAGAGAGAGAGAGAGAGAGAGAGCGCGTACTGTGCTACTGTTATTTTGTGGGTACGGTTGTCCTTTGCCAGTGTGATGGTGCTCTATTATGTCTGTGCGTAAACGCAAGTGTCCGTCTAATTTCCGGGCTATTTTGACAAGGTGTGCTCGCCACCACCACCCCGGCCCAGTGCCAGTTGTAATTGTGTGATTTATGGCTGACGAAGGCGTCCAATTACAGAGCCATAATATATGCGTCATGCCTCATATCCTAACAGTGTCTCTACAGCAGTTGTGCCATGTTGGCCCAAGATTTCGTTAATGGTAATTACACTTTTTATAGTCCATTTAGTCCCACTTATTACCTGGGTTTTTCACTGAGGTAACCACCAGTAGCTGTCGGCACACATTCCTAATTAGTCGGTCGTTTGGATTCAGTGTTGGGTCGGGGCTGTTTTAGTCACATGGGCCGAGCGCTGCAGAGTTTAGCCCCTAGGCTGGTATCAGTGTGGGAGCCTATGTAGGGGTCCATCGGTGTGTAATAGATATCGCAGTGTGCATTGGTGCGTTAAATAAACCAAATGGTGCGTGAGACATGTTTTCAGGGCTTGCTGTGGGGTCTTCTCTTAGACTTCTCATTCTATTATGTGATCAACCTTTGTGTGCTTTAAGTGACTTTCTGGGAATTATAGAACTTCATTGGTTCATCATCTGAATGGACGTTGTGTATATATGTGTAATATGTGTTGGTGTGTGAAATGTGTCTATGTTAATTTGCCCGTGAAAAGAATCGGTGTGTAAAATGGACCCATTGCAAGGGTGTATTGATTGCTTATCAGAGTTTGCGATATGCCAGGGCACATCAATGTGTGGGAATGGGCAGTGTGTGTTTGTGTGTGTGTGTGTGTGCGTATATATCTCTGTGTCCATCAACAGTGTGTGGAGAGGCCTATTTTAATTGTTGCCATGGAAACTGAGTGCTGCTAGAGAAGTACAGATTCAAAGAGAGCATCTCCCCCTCTCTCTCGTTCTTCCTTTTCCTCCCCCTCTCTCCCATCCCTCTTTCTTTTCTCAGTCTATCTGCTGCCATTCCCCTCTCCTCTTCCCTCTCACTTGCTTTTCATCAAAGCCCTCTCCAGCTGACAATCCTCCCTCTTACTCTTTCTCTCCCCTCCTCCTTTCTCTCTCCTCCCTTTTCTCTCCCCTCCTCCTTTCTCTCCCCTCCTCCTTTCTCTCCCCTCCTCCTTTCTCTCTCCTCCTCCTTTCTCTCCCCTCCTCCTTTCTCTCCCCTCCTCCTTTCTCTCTCCTCCTCCTTTCTCTCCCCTCCTCCTTTCTCTCTCCTCCTCCTTTCTCTCCCCTCCTCCTTTCTCTCTCTCCTCCTTTCTCTCCCCTCCTCCTTTCTCTCTCCATGAATCTCTTTCTCTGTCTCTTGGTGTCCCTCCATTTGTATTTCTATTCTCTCTTTTCCTCTGTCGCTCTTCTCTGTCCCTCCCTCCCTCCCTCCCTCCCTCCCTCCCTCCCTCCCTCCCTCCCTCCCCTGTTCCCTCTCCCTCTCTCTTTAGAGGAGTGGGCAATTGACAATTAACACAGGGACCTGTAATTAGTGCTGACGAACCTCCAGCAATTAGTTATCCTAAATAAGTATTTTTGTCATTTCTACATACCTCCCCCTTTCATCCCCCAGCCTCTCAATCTCTCCTCTCTCTCTTTCACTCTATATCTTGCTCACTGTCTCGTTCCTATAGAGTTTGTTTGTTGTATTGTTCAGGATTGTTCTTTTTACTCCCTCTGCCTTTTAAGCGTTTGCTTTTGTTCAATGGTGAGTGAGTGTACACACACACACACACACACACACACACACACACACACACGCACACACACACACACACACAGACACTATTACAACAACGCCCACAATATTTAGGAGCCGCTGATATGCACACTCACACACCCACAAATATCATACCCCCCATAAATGTTAAACTCCCCTGTTAATGTAATTGTGAGAGGTTAGCATGTCTTGGGGATATATTTGTGCATCTGTAACTTTCTCACTTATCATTATTCATGATTAATTCAGGATTATCCGTAATCATGGTAGCATCCACATTAATGTAGAAGAGTTTAGAAACGTATTCTATTCTTATTTACAATAAAAGTGACTCCAAAATGACACAATAAATTATTTACCATTCATTTCTATTGGATGTGTTTTTTTTCTTAAACACAACCAAAACAAACAGCAAATGCATCCAACAAATTTGTAGAGTCATAAGCTTGATGTAGTCATTGCGTGCTATGAATATGGGACCAAATACTAAACTTTTTACTACTTTAATACACATATAAGTGTCACGTAAGTGAATTTATCCCAATACTTTTGCTCCCCTACAATGAAGGGACAAAAAGTGCTGTAATTTCTAAATGGTCTAAATGAAAATACCCTCCAATGAAAGCTGACGGTCTGCACTTGTCATTGGATCATTTCAAATCCAAAATGCTGGAGTACAGAGCCAAAACAACAAAAAATGTGTCACTGTCCCAATACTTTTGGAGCTCACTGTATAGTTTTTAAAATAGGAGATGTTGAACTACTTTTTCTTCTCACTTTGTTTCATTCTATCTCTCTTCTTCCTTCCCTCTGCATCACTGTTAATGAAGGTCTATAAAAAAGCCCAATAGAGATACAGTATGTGGTCATTCAAGTAAAGCGTTGGAGGGAAGTGGATGGAGGGATGGAGAGTAAATGAGTGTTGGGGTAAAATAGGACGGAAGAGAGGAGGAGGGGTGAAGATGCGAGGGGGGTATTGAGACTTGTTATTCACTCGGGGCATCCATCACTCCCTCCCTCAGAATCTGTCCATCTTTCTGTCTGTGTATCAGGGAGCCAGTGTTCACTCATCTCATCAAGCCAGTTCCTCAGTCAACATGCGTCTCTCTCTCTCTCTCTCTCTCTCTCTCTCTCTCTCTCTCTCTCTCTCTCTCTCTCTCTCTCTCCCATCCTAACTCTCCCTCTCTCCTTTGCATTCCCATCTTCCCTCCTCCTCCAGCCTTCTCTATTTCTCCTCTTCCCTCCCTGTCAGGGATTCAGCCACCCATCCAGCGGGAGAGTTTATGTCATCCATAATAAAGACCATTATCCTGCTTGAAAACACACCTCATGAAATATTGATCAGTATGAGTGTATGGATACCCTGTCTCCGTGTGTGTGTGTTTATGCACTATTTATGTATGTAATATGCAACCTGTCCTAGCTAGGTTTCCATCCAATTGGCGACAGATTTTCAATGCGAAAATATGCACATTTTCCCAACAGTGGTGTGTTTCCACCGAACAGACTTTTTACGGATAAAAGTCAGTGCGTGATGACATAGTGCACACAAAATGTACTTTTTCGCTTAAGTGTTCATGTACCAAATAAAAATCTAAAGTTCAATGTGTTTCTATCACATTTTCAACTCTACTGACAGTTTTGTCACAAAAACGGATGTGTTAAATAGCAAATGTTTTCTTACTCTGGTCTTGGCACGTGCACTCTAGCCAACAGCTCGCAGATGTCAAACGGCAGTCAAGCATAAATCATCATGTCACCAGAATAAGACCCTCTGTATTTATTGGAAAGGAGCATCAAGATCACCGTGCACTTTCACCACCCTTTGATGTTCATCATAATCTATAGCTTAATAAACTGAATGGTTTTCCGAGTCATAGTGGGAGAACCACAACATATCATCGCGTGACTCCAAGTTTACTTCGATATGATGATTATTATATCAATATTTGCACATAAAGGCATTTCCACCACCATTTCTCACATAATTACTTTTACCAATGCATTTATAAAATTGTACCGAAACTTCCTGTTTCTATCACAGCTGTAGTGATTTTTTTTTATACGGTATGACTTTACTCATATAAAAACTGTAGATGGAAACGTGGTTAGTGATATACACTGATTCATGTTATAGGCTCTTGTCAATCCACTTAAGTCAATCAATGTGTATGGGCCACATTAACCTCTCGCTTTCTCTCTCGCTCTCTCTCGCTCTCTCTCTCTCTCTCTCTCTCTCTCTCTCTCTCTCTCTCTCTCTCTCTCTCTCTCCTCCCTCCCCCCAGGTATTACATTCCCTCTCCTCCATTATGCCTGTCTGCGGCTGCCTCAGCCCCTCCCACCCTCAGGAAAGGCGAGCGTCCCCCACGCCCCTGCCCCCCCAGGAGGTGAGACGTCCTCCCCGGCGCCGTGCGGCCCTCTCCTCCCTGTCCCTGTCCCTCCTGGGCCTCCTGCTGTGCATGTTCCACCTGCCCCCCGCCTGTCACTCTCGCAGAGACAAGGGTGGGGGCGTGGCCCACTACATCCCCATGGCCCAGCCCCCACACCACCAGGTGCTGCCCAAGCTGGTGCAGGGCCTCAGCATCGCTGTGGTGCTGGTGGGCAACTCTAGCGAGGTGGCGTTGGCGGGCGCCAGGGAGAAGGACGACTTCCTGCACATGCCGCTGGCGCCCAACGTGGAGGTGCTCACCATGAATGAGACGGACCCTAAGAGCATCATCAAGAGCATCTGTGACCTGATGACAGAGCACTGGCTGCAGGGCGTGGTGTTCGGGGACGATACAGATCAGGAGGCCATAGCCCAGATCCTGGACTTCATCTCCGCACAGACACACATCCCCATCCTGGGGGTCCGCGGCGGCTCCTCCATGATCATGGCTGCCAAGGTACAGTGTGTGTGTACTGTGTGTGTGAGAGAGAGTGATAGAGAAGAAAAAAAATAGCGATGTTTTATCTGTTTGACTTGAACCTCTGTATTTCATTGTTGTCTTAAACAATGATCTCTTCACAAATGAAGCGGCTTTGGCTTTTTTGGTGCAACAAAAGGGCTCTCATCGTTACCACTATCAGATCAATGCTGGTTCATTCATGGGAAAACAGATGCAGAGGTTTGACAGAGAGCAGGAGTGGTTGCTTCCTTTGAAGAGTGGGGAAGTTGGAGACAGGATCAGCGTGGTGCGATAGGAGGGAACAGGAAGATGGGGAGAAAAGACATACGCAGAGAGAGAGAGAGAGAGAGAGAGAGAGAGAGAGAGAGAGAGAGAGAGAGAGAGAGAGAGAGAGAGAGAGAGCTGTACTGTCACCAGACAGAGAGTGTTACCTCGGCATGACAGAGTTCCACTAGATCCCTCTAAGGCTCATCCCCATGACATTTCTCACCCACCCCTTTTCGTTCTATTCACTTTAGCCATGTCTAATGGGATGAAGCAATCTGGTCCTGCTTTATCTTAGCCGGCTGGAATCCGCGTTTGGACTGTGCTGCTGGACTGGACTATTCTTTCTGCAGCATAATCAACTTTTATTCAACCTGAACAAATACAGCTGTACAAAATGGGCTCCCAGAAACCAAAAAAACGCAGCCCGGAATGAGGTCGTCCGCTGGGCATTCCAACTGACGTCATGTGCTTACAGCACAACGGGTTCCATTGGGGATAAAAAATGATCTCTGCTCACCCTTCCACGTTTGACCCTGCGTCAACAGGGTCCACCAGTAAACATGACCCGCTATGACACACTAGGGCCACCAGCCAGCCATTCATCCCCCTCTATCCCCTCTCATTACACCATGGAGGATAGATGGCATTGGACAGTCAAATCACATTTACCTCACACATCTCTATTGACACGTACAACATCCACTGGCCCTGCCCCTTGTGCCACGGCCATACATACGTGTCACTGACCCCATAGTATATCCTACACTGTCACGATCGTCGAAAGGAGGAGACCAAAGCGCAGCGTGTTGAGCGAACATCGTAGACTTTATTAATAAGAAACCACGATCAAAAACAACAAACCAAATATGACGAAAGTGAAGTCCAATACTGATATAGACTAACAGCAACAAGGAAACAAAAACCCACAAAACCAAGGTGAAACCACACAGTATAAATATGGCTCCCAATCAGAGATAACGAGCCGACAGCTGACACTCGTTACCTCCGATTGGGAGTCATATGACTAATCAACATAAAACCCAAACATAGAAATGAAACAACTAGATCCCACATAGAAATACACCCAAAAGAAAATGACAACCCTGGCTCACAACTAAGAGTCCCGGAGCCAGAACGTCACATACACACATATAAATATTTATGATACACCACCCGCCCGTCTTATACGTGTAAACATTATGTATTTTATTGCTTATAAAGAGGCGGATGGAGTATACATGCAGACTGAAGGTATAATTCATTAAGTACAGGTGCCCTCCATGCGCCAGGAACACAGGCTTGTGCCGCTGCGGCTAAATGGATTTCCCAGGCCAGAAGCCAACACGGGGCCCAGGAGAGAGAAATGGAGCCACATCCAAGGCCATGCAAGTCTCCGTCTCCAAACAGATTTGTGTCTGTTGTTTAATGGGCTGAAACAATGTTGGTTGAGAATATGGTAGAATAAGAGTGGGAGAAGGAGAGGGAGAATGAGAGGGAGAAGGAGAGGGAGAAGGAGAGGGATGGTGAAAGAACAACCTCTCCTCCTGAGAGGTCATCTTGGGGGAAAGATGGACAGCAGGTGAGTGGAGAGGACAGAGATAAAGAAGCTAGCTGCTGGAAACGTAGCAGACAGAATGAGACAGCAACACAGACTGGAGGCGTGAAGGAGCAAGGAGAGGCCCCGTAGCTGGGAAGAGAAAAGGTAGAGAGAGATAGAGTGAAGGAGGTCAAATAAAAGGTTGAAGCAGAGAGCTTGAGAAAATGTGGTGTAAGGCTTGGGGAACTATACTGAACAAAAATATAAACACAACATGCAACAATTTCAATGATTTTACTGAGTTACAGTTCATAGAAGGAAATCAGTCAATTGAAATAAATAACTTAGGACCTCATCTATGGATTTCTCATGACTGGGCATAGGCCCACCCACTGGGGAGCCAGGCCCAGCCAATCAGAATGAGTTTTTCCCCATAAAATGGCTTTATTGCAGACAGAAATACTCCTCAGTTTCATCAGCTGACCAGGTGGCTGGTCTCAGATGATCCTGCAGGTGAAGAAGCCGGATGTGGAGGTCCTGGGCTGACGTGGTTACACGTGGTCTGCGGTTGTGAGGCCGGTTGGACGTACTGCCAAATTCTCTAAAACAACGCTTATGGTACAGAAATGAGCATTAAATTATCTGGCAACAGCTCTGGTGACATTCCTGTAGTCAGCATGCCAATTGCACACGCCATTGTGTTGTGTGACAAAACTGCACATTTTTCTTGATATGACACACCTGTCAGGTGGATGGATTATCTTGGCAAAGGAGAAATGCTCACTAACATGGATGTAAACAAATTTGTCCACAAAATTTGAGATAAATAAGCTTTTTGTGCGTATGGAATATTTCTGGGATATTTTATTTCAGCTAATGAAACATTGGACCAACACTTTACATGTTGCATTTATATTTTTGTTCAGTATAGTAAGCCTAGGAGAATGGACAGACCGAGATGGGGGTATGGGAAACGTAAAAGAGGGTGTTTCTGTCTTTCTCTCTCTCTTTCTCTCTCTCTCTTTCATACAAGGCCAAATGCCGCTAATGCAGTTGGCAAGTCAACCATTTGCTTACCTATACAGTAGGATCATAAGTGAGACAGAGAGCTGAGGGGGAATAAGATATTTTCATAGCTGATGTCTGGAATTGAAAACAGGAATGGTGCTGAAATAGTGCACAGAGTAGTGTTTACAGTGGATTTTGGTGTGCTGTTGTGAAATACACAGTATATATATCTATATATTTTTTTTGTGTGAAATTGAAACCAAGTGATGGGTGATGGATAGATGGATGGACCAAATGCTGGTGGGTCTCAGACCGAGGGAAGGTGCGACAGCTGGTGGGTCTCCGACAGTGTCACCCAGGAACGTGGGAAAAGATGGTTAAGGCGGAGAGAAGAGAAAGATGGATAGTGGGAAGCTGTACTCACATCTGTATCAACGAATAAGATGGAAGAGAGAGATAAGTGAGGGAGGAGCAAGTGCATTACTGTATGACAGAAGGAGAGAGAGATGGAAGGCGAGAAGGAAAGAGAGATGGAAAGAGAGAAGGAAAGAGAGATGGAAGGAGAGAAGGAAAGAGAGATGGAAGGAGAGAAGGAAAGAGAGATGGAAGGAGAGAAGGAAAAAGAGATGGAAGGAGAGAAGGAAAGAAGGAAAGAGAGATGGAAGGAGAGAAGGAAAGAGAGATGGAAGTATGCAGATTGAAGCAGTTTGGGATAGATAGTTATTCGAGGGACTAGAGTTGCTGGTACTGTATATTGCTACAGTATCTAGCTTACATGCCAAACACTGTCTTTAGTGATCATCATTAGCCTCTCAAACTAGCACAATGGGTAAAATATTGTTTAGATCAAAAGCTTAGCAAAAATGATATCAAGTCTTGTGAAGATATTTCTAGCTGTGCTACTTGACACGTCTTCAAGGTTAACTTGATAGCCTGACAAATAGCTGGTGATGTAGGTTATCACCTCAGGGCATCCCACTGGATGAACAGCAGGTCATCTACACTACCCCAGCCAGCCAGCCCAGTCTTCAATATGGAAGAGATCGCATCCTCACCTACGGTGGTGCTGGGATTTAAATATCAGAACCCCAGCAATAAATGCAAACAGAAAAAGTAACCCAATGACCGCCGAGGAATCTAATCCAATATGAATCACGGTCTCTACACATTTTTTATCAGCACAATCAAACAACAGAAGACGTGCGTGACACCATAAATATTTGATTGCACTGCATTGTTGTATAGACAATGGGAAATAAGAACATTAATGAACCACAGTTGCGATGCACATTTTCCCTGTGGATTCCAAAAGCGCTTTAGATTCTCACCATTGAGACAGCTTCTACCACCAGGCCATTGAGACAGCTTCTACCACCAGGCCATTGAGACAGCTTCTACCACCAGGCCATTGAGACAGCTTCTACCACCAGGCCATTGAGACAGCTTCTACCACCAGGCCATTGAGACAGCTTCTACCACCAGGCCATTGCACAGCTAAACCCTAGCTGTCTACCTGCCTGCACCTTAAGAGACCCTTTGCATTGATTCTCTCCACACACACACACACACGCACACACACACGCTAACACACATCACGGTCACCGCTGCTGTTACTATTTATTATTACTATTTACTTAAGCTGCTATAACTAGTGGTCCTCTGTAGCTCAGCTGGTAGAGCTGGTAGAGCTACGGCTGGTAGAGCTACGGCTGGTAGAGCACGGCGCTTGTAACGCCAAGGTAGTGGGTTCGATCCCCGGGACCACCCATACACAAAAATGTATGCACGCATGACTGTAAGTCGCTTTGGATAAAAGCGTCTGCTAAATGGCATATTAAATTATTAAATTTA